>NW_023493682.1:67500-80000 GCF_013265735.2 Oncorhynchus mykiss
GACCTCTAGCCCTTCGGGAAGTATTTTTAATCATTTTTTGAAAATTACAGAAATTGGTCGAAAAAATGACAGAGTCCCACTTTTCACAGCCGTGCACCTGGTGATTGAAAACGTGCATCTGGTAACCCAAAAATGCGGTTCTCAATGCGCTTGCCGGTGTTACAGATATACATGTCCGATAATGATGCACCCTACTACGGACCTTTTTCAATGGGGGTCGGCCTGAATTATTTATGGAAGGTATGATTACTTTTTTTTCTCCGTGCAACTGGTGATTGAAAACGTGCACCTGGTCACCCAAAACACGGTTCTCTATGCGGTTAGCGGTGTTCCCGAGATTCATGTCCGATAATGATGCACCCTACTACGGACCTTTTCAATGGGGGCCGGTCCGAATTATTTATGGAAGGTATGATTTTTTTTTTCTCTCTCCGTGCAACTGGTGATTGAAAACGTGCATCTGGTAACCCAAAACACGGTTCTCTATGCGGTTAGCGGTGTTCCCGAGATTCATGTCCGATAATGATGCACCCTACTACGGACCTTTTCAATGGGGGCCGGTCCGAATTATTTATGGAAGGTATGATTTTTTTTTTTTTCAACACTTTTCCCCTCTTTTTCTCTCTCTGCCGGGGCCGGCCCTGGGTGCTTTATGGACGGTTTAAAACATGACTATGGATGCAAATGCTCATTTTCCTCCGTGCACCTGGTGATTGAAAACGTGCATCTGGTAACCCAAAAATTATAAAAGGGTTTTAAATACTTTTACCCGTCATTCTATTGATATAGCCCGCTAGGGGAGTGCCCCACTACGGCCCTCTCTCTGTCAGGGCCGTCCTTGGGTGCTTTTTACACACTTTAAGAAATCACGATGGATGCAGATTGCTATTAATCCTCCGTGCAACTGGTGATTGAAAACGTGCATCTGGTAACCCAAAATTTCAAATATGGTTCAAAATGAATTTAAAGGCACCCCTCTCATTGTTGCCCGCTATGGGAGCACCCCACTAAGGCCCTGTCTCGGTCGGGCCCGTCCTGAGTGCTTTATAGACACTTTAAGAAATCGCGATGGATGCAGATTGCTATTAATCCTCCGTGCAACTGGTGATTGAAAATGTGCAACTGGTGATTGAAAACGTGCACCTGGTCACCCAAAACACGGTTCTCTATGCGGTTAGCGGTGTTCCATCTATTCATGTCCGCTTATGGCGCACCCTACTACGGACCTTTAGCAATGGGGGCCGGCCCGAATTATTTATGGAAGGTCTGATGATGATTTTTTTTTTTTTTCACCATCTCTTTCTCTCTCTGCCGGGGCCGGCCAAGAGTGCTTTATGGACGGTTTAAAACATGACTATGGATGCAAATGCTCATTTTCCTCCGTGCACCTGGTGATTGAAAACGTGCATCTGGTAACCCAAAAATTATAAAAGGGTTTTAAATACTTTTACCCGTCATTCTATTGATATAGCCCGCTAGGGGAGTGCCCCACTACGGCCCTCTCTCTGTCAGGGCCGTCCTTGGGTGCTTTTTACACACTTTAAGAAATCACGATGGATGCAGATTGCTATTAATCCTCCGTGCAACTGGTGATTGAAAACGTGCATCTGGTAACCCAAAATTTCAAATATGGTTCAAAATGAATTTAAAGGCACCCCTCTCATTGTTGCCCGCTATGGGAGCACCCCACTAAGGCCCTGTCTCGGTCGGGCCCGTCCTGAGTGCTTTATAGACACTTTAAGAAATCGCGATGGATGCAGATTGCTATTAATCCTCCGTGCAACTGGTGATTGAAAATGTGCAACTGGTGATTGAAAACGTGCACCTGGTCACCCAAAACACGGTTCTCTATGCGGTTAGCGGTGTTCCATCTATTCATGTCCGCTTATGGCGCACCCTACTACGGACCTTTAGCAATGGGGGCCGGCCCGAATTATTTATGGAAGGTCTGATGATGATTTTTTTTTTTTTCACCATCTCTTTCTCTCTCTGCCGGGGCCGGCCAAGAGTGCTTTATGGACGGTTTAAAACATGACTATGGATGCAAATGCTCATTTTCCTCCGTGCACCTGGTGATTGAAAACGTGCATCTGGTAACCCAAAAATTATAAAAGGGTTTTAAATACTTTTACCCGTCATTCTATTGATATAGCCCGCTAGGGGAGTGCCCCACTACGGCCCTCTCTCTGTCAGGGCCGTCCTTGGGTGCTTTTTACACACTTTAAGAAATCACGATGGATGCAGATTGCTATTAATCCTCCGTGCAACTGGTGATTGAAAACGTGCATCTGGTAACCCAAAATTTCAAATATGGTTCAAAATGAATTTAAAGGCACCCCTCTCATTGTTGCCCGCTATGGGAGCACCCCACTAAGGCCCTGTCTCGGTCGGGCCCGTCCTGAGTGCTTTATAGACACTTTAAGAAATCGCGATGGATGCAGATTGCTATTAATCCTCCGTGCAACTGGTGATTGAAAATGTGCAACTGGTGATTGAAAACGTGCACCTGGTCACCCAAAACACGGTTCTCTATGCGGTTAGCGGTGTTCCATCTATTCATGTCCGCTTATGGCGCACCCTACTACGGACCTTTAGCAATGGGGGCCGGCCCGAATTATTTATGGAAGGTCTGATGATGATTTTTTTTTTTTTTCACCATCTCTTTCTCTCTCTGCCGGGGCCGGCCAAGAGTGCTTTATGGACGGTTTAAAACATGACTATGGATGCAAATGCTCATTTTCCTCCGTGCACCTGGTGATTGAAAACGTGCATCTGGTAACCCAAAAATTATAAAAGGGTTTTAAATACTTTTACCCGTCATTCTATTGATATAGCCCGCTAGGGGAGTGCCCCACTACGGCCCTCTCTCTGTCAGGGCCGTCCTTGGGTGCTTTTTACACACTTTAAGAAATCACGATGGATGCAGATTGCTATTAATCCTCCGTGCAACTGGTGATTGAAAACGTGCATCTGGTAACCCAAAATTTCAAATATGGTTCAAAATGAATTTAAAGGCACCCCTCTCATTGTTGCCCGCTATGGGAGCACCCCACTAAGGCCCTGTCTCGGTCGGGCCCGTCCTGAGTGCTTTATAGACACTTTAAGAAATCGCGATGGATGCAGATTGCTATTAATCCTCCGTGCAACTGGTGATTGAAAATGTGCAACTGGTGATTGAAAACGTGCACCTGGTCACCCAAAACACGGTTCTCTATGCGGTTAGCGGTGTTCCATCTATTCATGTCCGCTTATGGCGCACCCTACTACGGACCTTTAGCAATGGGGGCCGGCCCGAATTATTTATGGAAGGTCTGATGATGATTTTTTTTTTTTTTCACCATCTCTTTCTCTCTCTGCCGGGGCCGGCCAAGAGTGCTTTATGGACGGTTTAAAACATGACTATGGATGCAAATGCTCATTTTCCTCCGTGCACCTGGTGATTGAAAACGTGCATCTGGTAACCCAAAAATTATAAAAGGGTTTTAAATACTTTTACCCGTCATTCTATTGATATAGCCCGCTAGGGGAGTGCCCCACTACGGCCCTCTCTCTGTCAGGGCCGTCCTTGGGTGCTTTTTACACACTTTAAGAAATCACGATGGATGCAGATTGCTATTAATCCTCCGTGCAACTGGTGATTGAAAACGTGCATCTGGTAACCCAAAATTTCAAATATGGTTCAAAATGAATTTAAAGGCACCCCTCTCATTGTTGCCCGCTATGGGAGCACCCCACTAAGGCCCTGTCTCGGTCGGGCCCGTCCTGAGTGCTTTATAGACACTTTAAGAAATCGCGATGGATGCAGATTGCTATTAATCCTCCGTGCAACTGGTGATTGAAAATGTGCAACTGGTGATTGAAAACGTGCACCTGGTCACCCAAAACACGGTTCTCTATGCGGTTAGCGGTGTTCCATCTATTCATGTCCGCTTATGGCGCACCCTACTACGGACCTTTAGCAATGGGGGCCGGCCCGAATTATTTATGGAAGGTCTGATGATGATTTTTTTTTTTTTTCACCATCTCTTTCTCTCTCTGCCGGGGCCGGCCAAGAGTGCTTTATGGACGGTTTAAAACATGACTATGGATGCAAATGCTCATTTTCCTCCGTGCACCTGGTGATTGAAAACGTGCATCTGGTAACCCAAAAATTATAAAAGGGTTTTAAATACTTTTACCCGTCATTCTATTGATATAGCCCGCTAGGGGAGTGCCCCACTACGGCCCTCTCTCTGTCAGGGCCGTCCTTGGGTGCTTTTTACACACTTTAAGAAATCACGATGGATGCAGATTGCTATTAATCCTCCGTGCAACTGGTGATTGAAAACGTGCATCTGGTAACCCAAAATTTCAAATATGGTTCAAAATGAATTTAAAGGCACCCCTCTCATTGTTGCCCGCTATGGGAGCACCCCACTAAGGCCCTGTCTCGGTCGGGCCCGTCCTGAGTGCTTTATAGACACTTTAAGAAATCGCGATGGATGCAGATTGCTATTAATCCTCCGTGCAACTGGTGATTGAAAATGTGCAACTGGTGATTGAAAACGTGCACCTGGTCACCCAAAACACGGTTCTCTATGCGGTTAGCGGTGTTCCATCTATTCATGTCCGCTTATGGCGCACCCTACTACGGACCTTTAGCAATGGGGGCCGGCCCGAATTATTTATGGAAGGTCTGATGATGATTTTTTTTTTTTTCACCATCTCTTTCTCTCTCTGCCGGGGCCGGCCAAGAGTGCTTTATGGACGGTTTAAAACATGACTATGGATGCAAATGCTCATTTTCCTCCGTGCACCTGGTGATTGAAAACGTGCATCTGGTAACCCAAAAATTATAAAAGGGTTTTAAATACTTTTACCCGTCATTCTATTGATATAGCCCGCTAGGGGAGTGCCCCACTACGGCCCTCTCTCTGTCAGGGCCGTCCTTGGGTGCTTTTTACACACTTTAAGAAATCACGATGGATGCAGATTGCTATTAATCCTCCGTGCAACTGGTGATTGAAAACGTGCATCTGGTAACCCAAAATTTCAAATATGGTTCAAAATGAATTTAAAGGCACCCCTCTCATTGTTGCCCGCTATGGGAGCACCCCACTAAGGCCCTGTCTCGGTCGGGCCCGTCCTGAGTGCTTTATAGACACTTTAAGAAATCGCGATGGATGCAGATTGCTATTAATCCTCCGTGCAACTGGTGATTGAAAATGTGCAACTGGTGATTGAAAACGTGCACCTGGTCACCCAAAACACGGTTCTCTATGCGGTTAGCGGTGTTCCATCTATTCATGTCCGCTTATGGCGCACCCTACTACGGACCTTTAGCAATGGGGGCCGGCCCGAATTATTTATGGAAGGTCTGATGATGATTTTTTTTTTTTTTCACCATCTCTTTCTCTCTCTGCCGGGGCCGGCCAAGAGTGCTTTATGGACGGTTTAAAACATGACTATGGATGCAAATGCTCATTTTCCTCCGTGCACCTGGTGATTGAAAACGTGCATCTGGTAACCCAAAAATTATAAAAGGGTTTTAAATACTTTTACCCGTCATTCTATTGATATAGCCCGCTAGGGGAGTGCCCCACTACGGCCCTCTCTCTGTCAGGGCCGTCCTTGGGTGCTTTTTACACACTTTAAGAAATCACGATGGATGCAGATTGCTATTAATCCTCCGTGCAACTGGTGATTGAAAACGTGCATCTGGTAACCCAAAATTTCAAATATGGTTCAAAATGAATTTAAAGGCACCCCTCTCATTGTTGCCCGCTATGGGAGCACCCCACTAAGGCCCTGTCTCGGTCGGGCCCGTCCTGAGTGCTTTATAGACACTTTAAGAAATCGCGATGGATGCAGATTGCTATTAATCCTCCGTGCAACTGGTGATTGAAAATGTGCAACTGGTGATTGAAAACGTGCACCTGGTCACCCAAAACACGGTTCTCTATGCGGTTAGCGGTGTTCCATCTATTCATGTCCGCTTATGGCGCACCCTACTACGGACCTTTAGCAATGGGGGCCGGCCCGAATTATTTATGGAAGGTCTGATGATGATTTTTTTTTTTTTTCACCATCTCTTTCTCTCTCTGCCGGGGCCGGCCAAGAGTGCTTTATGGACGGTTTAAAACATGACTATGGATGCAAATGCTCATTTTCCTCCGTGCACCTGGTGATTGAAAACGTGCATCTGGTAACCCAAAAATTATAAAAGGGTTTTAAATACTTTTACCCGTCATTCTATTGATATAGCCCGCTAGGGGAGTGCCCCACTACGGCCCTCTCTCTGTCAGGGCCGTCCTTGGGTGCTTTTTACACACTTTAAGAAATCACGATGGATGCAGATTGCTATTAATCCTCCGTGCAACTGGTGATTGAAAACGTGCATCTGGTAACCCAAAATTTCAAATATGGTTCAAAATGAATTTAAAGGCACCCCTCTCATTGTTGCCCGCTATGGGAGCACCCCACTAAGGCCCTGTCTCGGTCGGGCCCGTCCTGAGTGCTTTATAGACACTTTAAGAAATCGCGATGGATGCAGATTGCTATTAATCCTCCGTGCAACTGGTGATTGAAAATGTGCAACTGGTGATTGAAAACGTGCACCTGGTCACCCAAAACACGGTTCTCTATGCGGTTAGCGGTGTTCCATCTATTCATGTCCGCTTATGGCGCACCCTACTACGGACCTTTAGCAATGGGGGCCGGCCCGAATTATTTATGGAAGGTCTGATGATGATTTTTTTTTTTTTCACCATCTCTTTCTCTCTCTGCCGGGGCCGGCCAAGAGTGCTTTATGGACGGTTTAAAACATGACTATGGATGCAAATGCTCATTTTCCTCCGTGCACCTGGTGATTGAAAACGTGCATCTGGTAACCCAAAAATTATAAAAGGGTTTTAAATACTTTTACCCGTCATTCTATTGATATAGCCCGCTAGGGGAGTGCCCCACTACGGCCCTCTCTCTGTCAGGGCCGTCCTTGGGTGCTTTTTACACACTTTAAGAAATCACGATGGATGCAGATTGCTATTAATCCTCCGTGCAACTGGTGATTGAAAACGTGCATCTGGTAACCCAAAATTTCAAATATGGTTCAAAATGAATTTAAAGGCACCCCTCTCATTGTTGCCCGCTATGGGAGCACCCCACTAAGGCCCTGTCTCGGTCGGGCCCGTCCTGAGTGCTTTATAGACACTTTAAGAAATCGCGATGGATGCAGATTGCTATTAATCCTCCGTGCAACTGGTGATTGAAAATGTGCAACTGGTGATTGAAAACGTGCACCTGGTCACCCAAAACACGGTTCTCTATGCGGTTAGCGGTGTTCCATCTATTCATGTCCGCTTATGGCGCACCCTACTACGGACCTTTAGCAATGGGGGCCGGCCCGAATTATTTATGGAAGGTCTGATGATGATTTTTTTTTTTTTTCACCATCTCTTTCTCTCTCTGCCGGGGCCGGCCAAGAGTGCTTTATGGACGGTTTAAAACATGACTATGGATGCAAATGCTCATTTTCCTCCGTGCACCTGGTGATTGAAAACGTGCATCTGGTAACCCAAAAATTATAAAAGGGTTTTAAATACTTTTACCCGTCATTCTATTGATATAGCCCGCTAGGGGAGTGCCCCACTACGGCCCTCTCTCTGTCAGGGCCGTCCTTGGGTGCTTTTTACACACTTTAAGAAATCACGATGGATGCAGATTGCTATTAATCCTCCGTGCAACTGGTGATTGAAAACGTGCATCTGGTAACCCAAAATTTCAAATATGGTTCAAAATGAATTTAAAGGCACCCCTCTCATTGTTGCCCGCTATGGGAGCACCCCACTAAGGCCCTGTCTCGGTCGGGCCCGTCCTGAGTGCTTTATAGACACTTTAAGAAATCGCGATGGATGCAGATTGCTATTAATCCTCCGTGCAACTGGTGATTGAAAATGTGCAACTGGTGATTGAAAACGTGCACCTGGTCACCCAAAACACGGTTCTCTATGCGGTTAGCGGTGTTCCATCTATTCATGTCCGCTTATGGCGCACCCTACTACGGACCTTTAGCAATGGGGGCCGGCCCGAATTATTTATGGAAGGTCTGATGATGATTTTTTTTTTTTTTCACCATCTCTTTCTCTCTCTGCCGGGGCCGGCCAAGAGTGCTTTATGGACGGTTTAAAACATGACTATGGATGCAAATGCTCATTTTCCTCCGTGCACCTGGTGATTGAAAACGTGCATCTGGTAACCCAAAAATTATAAAAGGGTTTTAAATACTTTTACCCGTCATTCTATTGATATAGCCCGCTAGGGGAGTGCCCCACTACGGCCCTCTCTCTGTCAGGGCCGTCCTTGGGTGCTTTTTACACACTTTAAGAAATCACGATGGATGCAGATTGCTATTAATCCTCCGTGCAACTGGTGATTGAAAACGTGCATCTGGTAACCCAAAATTTCAAATATGGTTCAAAATGAATTTAAAGGCACCCCTCTCATTGTTGCCCGCTATGGGAGCACCCCACTAAGGCCCTGTCTCGGTCGGGCCCGTCCTGAGTGCTTTATAGACACTTTAAGAAATCGCGATGGATGCAGATTGCTATTAATCCTCCGTGCAACTGGTGATTGAAAATGTGCAACTGGTGATTGAAAACGTGCACCTGGTCACCCAAAACACGGTTCTCTATGCGGTTAGCGGTGTTCCATCTATTCATGTCCGCTTATGGCGCACCCTACTACGGACCTTTAGCAATGGGGGCCGGCCCGAATTATTTATGGAAGGTCTGATGATGATTTTTTTTTTTTTTCACCATCTCTTTCTCTCTCTGCCGGGGCCGGCCAAGAGTGCTTTATGGACGGTTTAAAACATGACTATGGATGCAAATGCTCATTTTCCTCCGTGCACCTGGTGATTGAAAACGTGCATCTGGTAACCCAAAAATTATAAAAGGGTTTTAAATACTTTTACCCGTCATTCTATTGATATAGCCCGCTAGGGGAGTGCCCCACTACGGCCCTCTCTCTGTCAGGGCCGTCCTTGGGTGCTTTTTACACACTTTAAGAAATCACGATGGATGCAGATTGCTATTAATCCTCCGTGCAACTGGTGATTGAAAACGTGCATCTGGTAACCCAAAATTTCAAATATGGTTCAAAATGAATTTAAAGGCACCCCTCTCATTGTTGCCCGCTATGGGAGCACCCCACTAAGGCCCTGTCTCGGTCGGGCCCGTCCTGAGTGCTTTATAGACACTTTAAGAAATCGCGATGGATGCAGATTGCTATTAATCCTCCGTGCAACTGGTGATTGAAAATGTGCAACTGGTGATTGAAAACGTGCACCTGGTCACCCAAAACACGGTTCTCTATGCGGTTAGCGGTGTTCCATCTATTCATGTCCGCTTATGGCGCACCCTACTACGGACCTTTAGCAATGGGGGCCGGCCCGAATTATTTATGGAAGGTCTGATGATGATTTTTTTTTTTTTTCACCATCTCTTTCTCTCTCTGCCGGGGCCGGCCAAGAGTGCTTTATGGACGGTTTAAAACATGACTATGGATGCAAATGCTCATTTTCCTCCGTGCACCTGGTGATTGAAAACGTGCATCTGGTAACCCAAAAATTATAAAAGGGTTTTAAATACTTTTACCCGTCATTCTATTGATATAGCCCGCTAGGGGAGTGCCCCACTACGGCCCTCTCTCTGTCAGGGCCGTCCTTGGGTGCTTTTTACACACTTTAAGAAATCACGATGGATGCAGATTGCTATTAATCCTCCGTGCAACTGGTGATTGAAAACGTGCATCTGGTAACCCAAAATTTCAAATATGGTTCAAAATGAATTTAAAGGCACCCCTCTCATTGTTGCCCGCTATGGGAGCACCCCACTAAGGCCCTGTCTCGGTCGGGCCCGTCCTGAGTGCTTTATAGACACTTTAAGAAATCGCGATGGATGCAGATTGCTATTAATCCTCCGTGCAACTGGTGATTGAAAATGTGCAACTGGTGATTGAAAACGTGCACCTGGTCACCCAAAACACGGTTCTCTATGCGGTTAGCGGTGTTCCATCTATTCATGTCCGCTTATGGCGCACCCTACTACGGACCTTTAGCAATGGGGGCCGGCCCGAATTATTTATGGAAGGTCTGATGATGATTTTTTTTTTTTTTCACCATCTCTTTCTCTCTCTGCCGGGGCCGGCCAAGAGTGCTTTATGGACGGTTTAAAACATGACTATGGATGCAAATGCTCATTTTCCTCCGTGCACCTGGTGATTGAAAACGTGCATCTGGTAACCCAAAAATTATAAAAGGGTTTTAAATACTTTTACCCGTCATTCTATTGATATAGCCCGCTAGGGGAGTGCCCCACTACGGCCCTCTCTCTGTCAGGGCCGTCCTTGGGTGCTTTTTACACACTTTAAGAAATCACGATGGATGCAGATTGCTATTAATCCTCCGTGCAACTGGTGATTGAAAACGTGCATCTGGTAACCCAAAATTTCAAATATGGTTCAAAATGAATTTAAAGGCACCCCTCTCATTGTTGCCCGCTATGGGAGCACCCCACTAAGGCCCTGTCTCGGTCGGGCCCGTCCTGAGTGCTTTATAGACACTTTAAGAAATCGCGATGGATGCAGATTGCTATTAATCCTCCGTGCAACTGGTGATTGAAAATGTGCAACTGGTGATTGAAAACGTGCACCTGGTCACCCAAAACACGGTTCTCTATGCGGTTAGCGGTGTTCCATCTATTCATGTCCGCTTATGGCGCACCCTACTACGGACCTTTAGCAATGGGGGCCGGCCCGAATTATTTATGGAAGGTCTGATGATGATTTTTTTTTTTTTTCACCATCTCTTTCTCTCTCTGCCGGGGCCGGCCAAGAGTGCTTTATGGACGGTTTAAAACATGACTATGGATGCAAATGCTCATTTTCCTCCGTGCACCTGGTGATTGAAAACGTGCATCTGGTAACCCAAAAATTATAAAAGGGTTTTAAATACTTTTACCCGTCATTCTATTGATATAGCCCGCTAGGGGAGTGCCCCACTACGGCCCTCTCTCTGTCAGGGCCGTCCTTGGGTGCTTTTTACACACTTTAAGAAATCACGATGGATGCAGATTGCTATTAATCCTCCGTGCAACTGGTGATTGAAAACGTGCATCTGGTAACCCAAAATTTCAAATATGGTTCAAAATGAATTTAAAGGCACCCCTCTCATTGTTGCCCGCTATGGGAGCACCCCACTAAGGCCCTGTCTCGGTCGGGCCCGTCCTGAGTGCTTTATAGACACTTTAAGAAATCGCGATGGATGCAGATTGCTATTAATCCTCCGTGCAACTGGTGATTGAAAATGTGCAACTGGTGATTGAAAACGTGCACCTGGTCACCCAAAACACGGTTCTCTATGCGGTTAGCGGTGTTCCATCTATTCATGTCCGCTTATGGCGCACCCTACTACGGACCTTTAGCAATGGGGGCCGGCCCGAATTATTTATGGAAGGTCTGATGATGATTTTTTTTTTTTTTCACCATCTCTTTCTCTCTCTGCCGGGGCCGGCCAAGAGTGCTTTATGGACGGTTTAAAACATGACTATGGATGCAAATGCTCATTTTCCTCCGTGCACCTGGTGATTGAAAACGTGCATCTGGTAACCCAAAAATTATAAAAGGGTTTTAAATACTTTTACCCGTCATTCTATTGATATAGCCCGCTAGGGGAGTGCCCCACTACGGCCCTCTCTCTGTCAGGGCCGTCCTTGGGTGCTTTTTACACACTTTAAGAAATCACGATGGATGCAGATTGCTATTAATCCTCCGTGCAACTGGTGATTGAAAACGTGCATCTGGTAACCCAAAAATTATAAAACGGTTTTAAATACTTTTACCGGTCATTCTATTGATATAGCCCGCTATGGGAGCACCCCACTAAGGCCCTGTCTCGGTCGGGGCCGTCCTTCAGTGCTTTATATACAGTTTCATATATTACGATGGATGCAGATTGTGATTGTTTTCCAAAAGACCCGTGTGCATCTGGTAACCCAAAAATTATAAAACTGTTTTAAATCATTTTACCGGTCATTCTATTGATATAGCCCGCTAGGGGAGTACCCTACTACGGCCCTCTCTCGGTCAGGCCCGTCCTTAGGTGCTTTATATACAGTTTAAGATATTACGATGGATGCAGATTGTGATTGTTTTCCAAAAGACCCGTGTGCATCTGGTAACCCAAAAATTAAAATATGGTTCAAAACCCGGGTAACACCACTCTATTTACGGACATGACAGTAGAGCTTACCCCCTGGAGCTATTGACCTCCAGGCTTGTAGGCCCTTACTCACCACCCGGGTATCACCCCTCTATTTCGGGGATGATACCAGCAGGGGACCCCCCCCACCTCCACAACCTCGCATACCAGGTGAACCAGGGCACCCACACTTAAGCACCCCTCCTCGGACATTAAAGCAGATAACCGCGCTGTTATGAACCGCGTGCACCTGGTCACCCAAATG
>NW_023493682.1:92500-102500 GCF_013265735.2 Oncorhynchus mykiss
CTGATGATGATTTTTTTTTTTTTTCACCATCTCTTTCTCTCTCTGCCGGGGCCGGCCAAGAGTGCTTTATGGACGGTTTAAAACATGACTATGGATGCAAATGCTCATTTTCCTCCGTGCACCTGGTGATTGAAAACGTGCATCTGGTAACCCAAAAATTATAAAAGGGTTTTAAATACTTTTACCCGTCATTCTATTGATATAGCCCGCTAGGGGAGTGCCCCACTACGGCCCTCTCTCTGTCAGGGCCGTCCTTGGGTGCTTTTTACACACTTTAAGAAATCACGATGGATGCAGATTGCTATTAATCCTCCGTGCAACTGGTGATTGAAAACGTGCATCTGGTAACCCAAAATTTCAAATATGGTTCAAAATGAATTTAAAGGCACCCCTCTCATTGTTGCCCGCTATGGGAGCACCCCACTAAGGCCCTGTCTCGGTCGGGCCCGTCCTGAGTGCTTTATAGACACTTTAAGAAATCGCGATGGATGCAGATTGCTATTAATCCTCCGTGCAACTGGTGATTGAAAATGTGCAACTGGTGATTGAAAACGTGCACCTGGTCACCCAAAACACGGTTCTCTATGCGGTTAGCGGTGTTCCATCTATTCATGTCCGCTTATGGCGCACCCTACTACGGACCTTTAGCAATGGGGGCCGGCCCGAATTATTTATGGAAGGTCTGATGATGATTTTTTTTTTTTTTCACCATCTCTTTCTCTCTCTGCCGGGGCCGGCCAAGAGTGCTTTATGGACGGTTTAAAACATGACTATGGATGCAAATGCTCATTTTCCTCCGTGCACCTGGTGATTGAAAACGTGCATCTGGTAACCCAAAAATTATAAAAGGGTTTTAAATACTTTTACCCGTCATTCTATTGATATAGCCCGCTAGGGGAGTGCCCCACTACGGCCCTCTCTCTGTCAGGGCCGTCCTTGGGTGCTTTTTACACACTTTAAGAAATCACGATGGATGCAGATTGCTATTAATCCTCCGTGCAACTGGTGATTGAAAACGTGCATCTGGTAACCCAAAATTTCAAATATGGTTCAAAATGAATTTAAAGGCACCCCTCTCATTGTTGCCCGCTATGGGAGCACCCCACTAAGGCCCTGTCTCGGTCGGGCCCGTCCTGAGTGCTTTATAGACACTTTAAGAAATCGCGATGGATGCAGATTGCTATTAATCCTCCGTGCAACTGGTGATTGAAAATGTGCAACTGGTGATTGAAAACGTGCACCTGGTCACCCAAAACACGGTTCTCTATGCGGTTAGCGGTGTTCCATCTATTCATGTCCGCTTATGGCGCACCCTACTACGGACCTTTAGCAATGGGGGCCGGCCCGAATTATTTATGGAAGGTCTGATGATGATTTTTTTTTTTTTTCACCATCTCTTTCTCTCTCTGCCGGGGCCGGCCAAGAGTGCTTTATGGACGGTTTAAAACATGACTATGGATGCAAATGCTCATTTTCCTCCGTGCACCTGGTGATTGAAAACGTGCATCTGGTAACCCAAAAATTATAAAAGGGTTTTAAATACTTTTACCCGTCATTCTATTGATATAGCCCGCTAGGGGAGTGCCCCACTACGGCCCTCTCTCTGTCAGGGCCGTCCTTGGGTGCTTTTTACACACTTTAAGAAATCACGATGGATGCAGATTGCTATTAATCCTCCGTGCAACTGGTGATTGAAAACGTGCATCTGGTAACCCAAAATTTCAAATATGGTTCAAAATGAATTTAAAGGCACCCCTCTCATTGTTGCCCGCTATGGGAGCACCCCACTAAGGCCCTGTCTCGGTCGGGCCCGTCCTGAGTGCTTTATAGACACTTTAAGAAATCGCGATGGATGCAGATTGCTATTAATCCTCCGTGCAACTGGTGATTGAAAATGTGCAACTGGTGATTGAAAACGTGCACCTGGTCACCCAAAACACGGTTCTCTATGCGGTTAGCGGTGTTCCATCTATTCATGTCCGCTTATGGCGCACCCTACTACGGACCTTTAGCAATGGGGGCCGGCCCGAATTATTTATGGAAGGTCTGATGATGATTTTTTTTTTTTTTCACCATCTCTTTCTCTCTCTGCCGGGGCCGGCCAAGAGTGCTTTATGGACGGTTTAAAACATGACTATGGATGCAAATGCTCATTTTCCTCCGTGCACCTGGTGATTGAAAACGTGCATCTGGTAACCCAAAAATTATAAAAGGGTTTTAAATACTTTTACCCGTCATTCTATTGATATAGCCCGCTAGGGGAGTGCCCCACTACGGCCCTCTCTCTGTCAGGGCCGTCCTTGGGTGCTTTTTACACACTTTAAGAAATCACGATGGATGCAGATTGCTATTAATCCTCCGTGCAACTGGTGATTGAAAACGTGCATCTGGTAACCCAAAATTTCAAATATGGTTCAAAATGAATTTAAAGGCACCCCTCTCATTGTTGCCCGCTATGGGAGCACCCCACTAAGGCCCTGTCTCGGTCGGGCCCGTCCTGAGTGCTTTATAGACACTTTAAGAAATCGCGATGGATGCAGATTGCTATTAATCCTCCGTGCAACTGGTGATTGAAAATGTGCAACTGGTGATTGAAAACGTGCACCTGGTCACCCAAAACACGGTTCTCTATGCGGTTAGCGGTGTTCCATCTATTCATGTCCGCTTATGGCGCACCCTACTACGGACCTTTAGCAATGGGGGCCGGCCCGAATTATTTATGGAAGGTCTGATGATGATTTTTTTTTTTTTTCACCATCTCTTTCTCTCTCTGCCGGGGCCGGCCAAGAGTGCTTTATGGACGGTTTAAAACATGACTATGGATGCAAATGCTCATTTTCCTCCGTGCACCTGGTGATTGAAAACGTGCATCTGGTAACCCAAAAATTATAAAAGGGTTTTAAATACTTTTACCCGTCATTCTATTGATATAGCCCGCTAGGGGAGTGCCCCACTACGGCCCTCTCTCTGTCAGGGCCGTCCTTGGGTGCTTTTTACACACTTTAAGAAATCACGATGGATGCAGATTGCTATTAATCCTCCGTGCAACTGGTGATTGAAAACGTGCATCTGGTAACCCAAAATTTCAAATATGGTTCAAAATGAATTTAAAGGCACCCCTCTCATTGTTGCCCGCTATGGGAGCACCCCACTAAGGCCCTGTCTCGGTCGGGCCCGTCCTGAGTGCTTTATAGACACTTTAAGAAATCGCGATGGATGCAGATTGCTATTAATCCTCCGTGCAACTGGTGATTGAAAATGTGCAACTGGTGATTGAAAACGTGCACCTGGTCACCCAAAACACGGTTCTCTATGCGGTTAGCGGTGTTCCATCTATTCATGTCCGCTTATGGCGCACCCTACTACGGACCTTTAGCAATGGGGGCCGGCCCGAATTATTTATGGAAGGTCTGATGATGATTTTTTTTTTTTTTCACCATCTCTTTCTCTCTCTGCCGGGGCCGGCCAAGAGTGCTTTATGGACGGTTTAAAACATGACTATGGATGCAAATGCTCATTTTCCTCCGTGCACCTGGTGATTGAAAACGTGCATCTGGTAACCCAAAAATTATAAAAGGGTTTTAAATACTTTTACCCGTCATTCTATTGATATAGCCCGCTAGGGGAGTGCCCCACTACGGCCCTCTCTCTGTCAGGGCCGTCCTTGGGTGCTTTTTACACACTTTAAGAAATCACGATGGATGCAGATTGCTATTAATCCTCCGTGCAACTGGTGATTGAAAACGTGCATCTGGTAACCCAAAATTTCAAATATGGTTCAAAATGAATTTAAAGGCACCCCTCTCATTGTTGCCCGCTATGGGAGCACCCCACTAAGGCCCTGTCTCGGTCGGGCCCGTCCTGAGTGCTTTATAGACACTTTAAGAAATCGCGATGGATGCAGATTGCTATTAATCCTCCGTGCAACTGGTGATTGAAAATGTGCAACTGGTGATTGAAAACGTGCACCTGGTCACCCAAAACACGGTTCTCTATGCGGTTAGCGGTGTTCCATCTATTCATGTCCGCTTATGGCGCACCCTACTACGGACCTTTAGCAATGGGGGCCGGCCCGAATTATTTATGGAAGGTCTGATGATGATTTTTTTTTTTTTTCACCATCTCTTTCTCTCTCTGCCGGGGCCGGCCAAGAGTGCTTTATGGACGGTTTAAAACATGACTATGGATGCAAATGCTCATTTTCCTCCGTGCACCTGGTGATTGAAAACGTGCATCTGGTAACCCAAAAATTATAAAAGGGTTTTAAATACTTTTACCCGTCATTCTATTGATATAGCCCGCTAGGGGAGTGCCCCACTACGGCCCTCTCTCTGTCAGGGCCGTCCTTGGGTGCTTTTTACACACTTTAAGAAATCACGATGGATGCAGATTGCTATTAATCCTCCGTGCAACTGGTGATTGAAAACGTGCATCTGGTAACCCAAAATTTCAAATATGGTTCAAAATGAATTTAAAGGCACCCCTCTCATTGTTGCCCGCTATGGGAGCACCCCACTAAGGCCCTGTCTCGGTCGGGCCCGTCCTGAGTGCTTTATAGACACTTTAAGAAATCGCGATGGATGCAGATTGCTATTAATCCTCCGTGCAACTGGTGATTGAAAATGTGCAACTGGTGATTGAAAACGTGCACCTGGTCACCCAAAACACGGTTCTCTATGCGGTTAGCGGTGTTCCATCTATTCATGTCCGCTTATGGCGCACCCTACTACGGACCTTTAGCAATGGGGGCCGGCCCGAATTATTTATGGAAGGTCTGATGATGATTTTTTTTTTTTTTCACCATCTCTTTCTCTCTCTGCCGGGGCCGGCCAAGAGTGCTTTATGGACGGTTTAAAACATGACTATGGATGCAAATGCTCATTTTCCTCCGTGCACCTGGTGATTGAAAACGTGCATCTGGTAACCCAAAAATTATAAAAGGGTTTTAAATACTTTTACCCGTCATTCTATTGATATAGCCCGCTAGGGGAGTGCCCCACTACGGCCCTCTCTCTGTCAGGGCCGTCCTTGGGTGCTTTTTACACACTTTAAGAAATCACGATGGATGCAGATTGCTATTAATCCTCCGTGCAACTGGTGATTGAAAACGTGCATCTGGTAACCCAAAATTTCAAATATGGTTCAAAATGAATTTAAAGGCACCCCTCTCATTGTTGCCCGCTATGGGAGCACCCCACTAAGGCCCTGTCTCGGTCGGGCCCGTCCTGAGTGCTTTATAGACACTTTAAGAAATCGCGATGGATGCAGATTGCTATTAATCCTCCGTGCAACTGGTGATTGAAAATGTGCAACTGGTGATTGAAAACGTGCACCTGGTCACCCAAAACACGGTTCTCTATGCGGTTAGCGGTGTTCCATCTATTCATGTCCGCTTATGGCGCACCCTACTACGGACCTTTAGCAATGGGGGCCGGCCCGAATTATTTATGGAAGGTCTGATGATGATTTTTTTTTTTTTTTCACCATCTCTTTCTCTCTCTGCCGGGGCCGGCCAAGAGTGCTTTATGGACGGTTTAAAACATGACTATGGATGCAAATGCTCATTTTCCTCCGTGCACCTGGTGATTGAAAACGTGCATCTGGTAACCCAAAAATTATAAAGGGTTTTAAATACTTTTACCCGTCATTCTATTGATATAGCCCGCTAGGGGAGTGCCCCACTACGGCCCTCTCTCTGTCAGGGCCGTCCTTGGGTGCTTTTTACACACTTTAAGAAATCACGATGGATGCAGATTGCTATTAATCCTCCGTGCAACTGGTGATTGAAAACGTGCATCTGGTAACCCAAAATTTCAAATATGGTTCAAAATGAATTTAAAGGCACCCCTCTCATTGTTGCCCGCTATGGGAGCACCCCACTAAGGCCCTGTCTCGGTCGGGCCCGTCCTGAGTGCTTTATAGACACTTTAAGAAATCGCGATGGATGCAGATTGCTATTAATCCTCCGTGCAACTGGTGATTGAAAATGTGCAACTGGTGATTGAAAACGTGCACCTGGTCACCCAAAACACGGTTCTCTATGCGGTTAGCGGTGTTCCATCTATTCATGTCCGCTTATGGCGCACCCTACTACGGACCTTTAGCAATGGGGGCCGGCCCGAATTATTTATGGAAGGTCTGATGATGATTTTTTTTTTTTTTCACCATCTCTTTCTCTCTCTGCCGGGGCCGGCCAAGAGTGCTTTATGGACGGTTTAAAACATGACTATGGATGCAAATGCTCATTTTCCTCCGTGCACCTGGTGATTGAAAACGTGCATCTGGTAACCCAAAAATTATAAAAGGGTTTTAAATACTTTTACCCGTCATTCTATTGATATAGCCCGCTAGGGGAGTGCCCCACTACGGCCCTCTCTCTGTCAGGGCCGTCCTTGGGTGCTTTTTACACACTTTAAGAAATCACGATGGATGCAGATTGCTATTAATCCTCCGTGCAACTGGTGATTGAAAACGTGCATCTGGTAACCCAAAATTTCAAATATGGTTCAAAATGAATTTAAAGGCACCCCTCTCATTGTTGCCCGCTATGGGAGCACCCCACTAAGGCCCTGTCTCGGTCGGGCCCGTCCTGAGTGCTTTATAGACACTTTAAGAAATCGCGATGGATGCAGATTGCTATTAATCCTCCGTGCAACTGGTGATTGAAAATGTGCAACTGGTGATTGAAAACGTGCACCTGGTCACCCAAAACACGGTTCTCTATGCGGTTAGCGGTGTTCCATCTATTCATGTCCGCTTATGGCGCACCCTACTACGGACCTTTAGCAATGGGGGCCGGCCCGAATTATTTATGGAAGGTCTGATGATGATTTTTTTTTTTTTTTCACCATCTCTTTCTCTCTCTGCCGGGGCCGGCCAAGAGTGCTTTATGGACGGTTTAAAACATGACTATGGATGCAAATGCTCATTTTCCTCCGTGCACCTGGTGATTGAAAACGTGCATCTGGTAACCCAAAAATTATAAAAGGGTTTTAAATACTTTTACCCGTCATTCTATTGATATAGCCCGCTAGGGGAGTGCCCCACTACGGCCCTCTCTCTGTCAGGGCCGTCCTTGGGTGCTTTTTACACACTTTAAGAAATCACGATGGATGCAGATTGCTATTAATCCTCCGTGCAACTGGTGATTGAAAACGTGCATCTGGTAACCCAAAATTTCAAATATGGTTCAAAATGAATTTAAAGGCACCCCTCTCATTGTTGCCCGCTATGGGAGCACCCCACTAAGGCCCTGTCTCGGTCGGGCCCGTCCTGAGTGCTTTATAGACACTTTAAGAAATCGCGATGGATGCAGATTGCTATTAATCCTCCGTGCAACTGGTGATTGAAAATGTGCAACTGGTGATTGAAAACGTGCACCTGGTCACCCAAAACACGGTTCTCTATGCGGTTAGCGGTGTTCCATCTATTCATGTCCGCTTATGGCGCACCCTACTACGGACCTTTAGCAATGGGGGCCGGCCCGAATTATTTATGGAAGGTCTGATGATGATTTTTTTTTTTTTCACCATCTCTTTCTCTCTCTGCCGGGGCCGGCCAAGAGTGCTTTATGGACGGTTTAAAACATGACTATGGATGCAAATGCTCATTTTCCTCCGTGCACCTGGTGATTGAAAACGTGCATCTGGTAACCCAAAAATTATAAAAGGGTTTTAAATACTTTTACCCGTCATTCTATTGATATAGCCCGCTAGGGGAGTGCCCCACTACGGCCCTCTCTCTGTCAGGGCCGTCCTTGGGTGCTTTTTACACACTTTAAGAAATCACGATGGATGCAGATTGCTATTAATCCTCCGTGCAACTGGTGATTGAAAACGTGCATCTGGTAACCCAAAAATTATAAAACGGTTTTAAATACTTTTACCGGTCATTCTATTGATATAGCCCGCTATGGGAGCACCCCACTAAGGCCCTGTCTCGGTCGGGGCCGTCCTTCAGTGCTTTATATACAGTTTCATATATTACGATGGATGCAGATTGTGATTGTTTTCCAAAAGACCCGTGTGCATCTGGTAACCCAAAAATTATAAAACTGTTTTAAATCATTTTACCGGTCATTCTATTGATATAGCCCGCTAGGGGAGTACCCTACTACGGCCCTCTCTCGGTCAGGCCCGTCCTTAGGTGCTTTATATACAGTTTAAGATATTACGATGGATGCAGATTGTGATTGTTTTCCAAAAGACCCGTGTGCATCTGGTAACCCAAAAATTAAAATATGGTTCAAAACCCGGGTAACACCACTCTATTTACGGACATGACAGTAGAGCTTACCCCCTGGAGCTATTGACCTCCAGGCTTGTAGGCCCTTACTCACCACCCGGGTATCACCCCTCTATTTCGGGGATGATACCAGCAGGGGACCCCCCCCACCTCCACAACCTCGCATACCAGGTGAACCAGGGCACCCACACTTAAGCACCCCTCCTCGGACATTAAAGCAGATAACCGCGCTGTTATGAACCGCGTGCACCTGGTCACCCAAATGGAACTTGTGCACCTGGTCACCCAAAAGGACCGGCGTGCACCTGGTCACCCAAAGGCCGGCGTGCACCTGGTCACCCAAAAGGACCATGTGCACCTGGTCACCCAAAGGCCGGCGTGCACCTGGTCACCCAAAAGGACCGTGTGCACCTGGTCACCCAAAGGCCGGCGTGCACCTGGTCACCCAAAGGACCATGTGCACCTGGTCACCCAAAAGGACCATGTGCACCTGGTCACCCAAAGGCCGGCGTGCACCTGGTCACCCAAAAGGACCATGTGCACCTGGTCACCCAAAGGCCGGCGTGCACCTGGTCACCCAAAGGACCATGTGCACCTGGTCACCCAAAAGGACCATGTGCACCTGGTCACCCAAAGGCCGGCGTGCACCTGGTCACCCAAAGGACCATGTGCACCTGGTCACCCAAAGGCCGGCGTGCACCTGGTCACCCAAAGGACCATGTGCACCTGGTCACCCAAAGGCCGGCGTGCACCTGGTCACCCAAAGGACCATGTGCACCTGGTCACCCAAAAGGACCATGTGCACCTGGTCACCCAAAGGCCGGCGTGCACCTGGTCACCCAAAGGACCATGTGCACCTGGTCACCCAAAGGCCGGCGTGCACCTGGTCACCCAAAGGACCATGTGCACCTGGTCACCCAAAGGCCGGCGTGCACCTGGTCACCCAAAGGACCATGTGCACCTGGTCACCCAAAAGGACCATGTGCACCTGGTCACCCAAAGGCCGGCGTGCACCTGGTCACCCAAAGGACCATGTGCACCTGGTCACCCAAAAGAACCGTGTGCACCTGGTCACCCAAAGGCCGGCGTGCACCTGGTCACCCAAAGGACCATGTGCACCTGGTCACCCAAAAGGACCATGTGCACCTGGTCACCCAAAGGCCGGCGTGCACCTGGTCACCCAAAGGACCATGTGCACCTGGTCACCCAAAAGAACCGTGTGCACCTGGTCACCCAAAGGCCGGCGTGCACCTGGTCACCCAAAGGACCATGTGCACCTGGTCACCCAAAAGGACCATGTGCACCTGGTCACCCAAAGGCCGGCGTGCACCTGGTCACCCAAAGGACCATGTGCACCTGGTCACCCAAAAGAACCGTGTGCACCTGGTCACCCAAAGGCCGGCGTGCACCTGGTCACCCAAAGGACCATGTGCACCTGGTCACCCAAAAGAACCGTGTGCACCTGGTCACCCAAAGGCCGGCGTGCACCTGGTCACCCAAAGGACCATGTGCACCTGGTCACCCAAAAGCCGGCGTGCACCTGGTCACCCAAATGGAACTTGTGCACCTGGTCACCCAAAAGCCGGCGTGCACCTGGTCACCCAAATGGAACTTGTGCACCTGGTCACCCAAAAGCCGGCGTGCACCTGGTCACCCAAATGGAACTTGTGCACCTGGTCACCCAAAAGACCGGCGTGCACCTGGTCACCCAAAAGCCGGCGTGCACCTGGTCACCCAAATGGAACTTGTGCACCTG
>NW_023493682.1:112500-117500 GCF_013265735.2 Oncorhynchus mykiss
CTCCGTGCAACTGGTGATTGAAAACGTGCACCTGGTCACCCAAAACACGGTTCTCTATGCGGTTAGCGGTGTTCCCGAGATTCATGTCCGATAATGATGCACCCTACTACGGACCTTTTCAATGGGGGCCGGTCCGAATTATTTATGGAAGGTATGATTTTTTTTTTCTCTCTCCGTGCAACTGGTGATTGAAAACGTGCATCTGGTAACCCAAAACACGGTTCTCTATGCGGTTAGCGGTGTTCCCGAGATTCATGTCCGATAATGATGCACCCTACTACGGACCTTTTCAATGGGGGCCGGTCCGAATTATTTATGGAAGGTATGATTTTTTTTTTTTTTCAACACTTTTCCCCTCTTTTTCTCTCTCTGCCGGGGCCGGCCCTGGGTGCTTTATGGACGGTTTAAAACATGACTATGGATGCAAATGCTCATTTTCCTCCGTGCACCTGGTGATTGAAAACGTGCATCTGGTAACCCAAAAATTATAAAAGGGTTTTAAATACTTTTACCCGTCATTCTATTGATATAGCCCGCTAGGGGAGTGCCCCACTACGGCCCTCTCTCTGTCAGGGCCGTCCTTGGGTGCTTTTTACACACTTTAAGAAATCACGATGGATGCAGATTGCTATTAATCCTCCGTGCAACTGGTGATTGAAAACGTGCATCTGGTAACCCAAAATTTCAAATATGGTTCAAAATGAATTTAAAGGCACCCCTCTCATTGTTGCCCGCTATGGGAGCACCCCACTAAGGCCCTGTCTCGGTCGGGCCCGTCCTGAGTGCTTTATAGACACTTTAAGAAATCGCGATGGATGCAGATTGCTATTAATCCTCCGTGCAACTGGTGATTGAAAATGTGCAACTGGTGATTGAAAACGTGCACCTGGTCACCCAAAACACGGTTCTCTATGCGGTTAGCGGTGTTCCATCTATTCATGTCCGCTTATGGCGCACCCTACTACGGACCTTTAGCAATGGGGGCCGGCCCGAATTATTTATGGAAGGTCTGATGATGATTTTTTTTTTTTTTCACCATCTCTTTCTCTCTCTGCCGGGGCCGGCCAAGAGTGCTTTATGGACGGTTTAAAACATGACTATGGATGCAAATGCTCATTTTCCTCCGTGCACCTGGTGATTGAAAACGTGCATCTGGTAACCCAAAAATTATAAAAGGGTTTTAAATACTTTTACCCGTCATTCTATTGATATAGCCCGCTAGGGGAGTGCCCCACTACGGCCCTCTCTCTGTCAGGGCCGTCCTTGGGTGCTTTTTACACACTTTAAGAAATCACGATGGATGCAGATTGCTATTAATCCTCCGTGCAACTGGTGATTGAAAACGTGCATCTGGTAACCCAAAATTTCAAATATGGTTCAAAATGAATTTAAAGGCACCCCTCTCATTGTTGCCCGCTATGGGAGCACCCCACTAAGGCCCTGTCTCGGTCGGGCCCGTCCTGAGTGCTTTATAGACACTTTAAGAAATCGCGATGGATGCAGATTGCTATTAATCCTCCGTGCAACTGGTGATTGAAAATGTGCAACTGGTGATTGAAAACGTGCACCTGGTCACCCAAAACACGGTTCTCTATGCGGTTAGCGGTGTTCCATCTATTCATGTCCGCTTATGGCGCACCCTACTACGGACCTTTAGCAATGGGGGCCGGCCCGAATTATTTATGGAAGGTCTGATGATGATTTTTTTTTTTTTTCACCATCTCTTTCTCTCTCTGCCGGGGCCGGCCAAGAGTGCTTTATGGACGGTTTAAAACATGACTATGGATGCAAATGCTCATTTTCCTCCGTGCACCTGGTGATTGAAAACGTGCATCTGGTAACCCAAAAATTATAAAAGGGTTTTAAATACTTTTACCCGTCATTCTATTGATATAGCCCGCTAGGGGAGTGCCCCACTACGGCCCTCTCTCTGTCAGGGCCGTCCTTGGGTGCTTTTTACACACTTTAAGAAATCACGATGGATGCAGATTGCTATTAATCCTCCGTGCAACTGGTGATTGAAAACGTGCATCTGGTAACCCAAAATTTCAAATATGGTTCAAAATGAATTTAAAGGCACCCCTCTCATTGTTGCCCGCTATGGGAGCACCCCACTAAGGCCCTGTCTCGGTCGGGCCCGTCCTGAGTGCTTTATAGACACTTTAAGAAATCGCGATGGATGCAGATTGCTATTAATCCTCCGTGCAACTGGTGATTGAAAATGTGCAACTGGTGATTGAAAACGTGCACCTGGTCACCCAAAACACGGTTCTCTATGCGGTTAGCGGTGTTCCATCTATTCATGTCCGCTTATGGCGCACCCTACTACGGACCTTTAGCAATGGGGGCCGGCCCGAATTATTTATGGAAGGTCTGATGATGATTTTTTTTTTTTTTCACCATCTCTTTCTCTCTCTGCCGGGGCCGGCCAAGAGTGCTTTATGGACGGTTTAAAACATGACTATGGATGCAAATGCTCATTTTCCTCCGTGCACCTGGTGATTGAAAACGTGCATCTGGTAACCCAAAAATTATAAAAGGGTTTTAAATACTTTTACCCGTCATTCTATTGATATAGCCCGCTAGGGGAGTGCCCCACTACGGCCCTCTCTCTGTCAGGGCCGTCCTTGGGTGCTTTTTACACACTTTAAGAAATCACGATGGATGCAGATTGCTATTAATCCTCCGTGCAACTGGTGATTGAAAACGTGCATCTGGTAACCCAAAATTTCAAATATGGTTCAAAATGAATTTAAAGGCACCCCTCTCATTGTTGCCCGCTATGGGAGCACCCCACTAAGGCCCTGTCTCGGTCGGGCCCGTCCTGAGTGCTTTATAGACACTTTAAGAAATCGCGATGGATGCAGATTGCTATTAATCCTCCGTGCAACTGGTGATTGAAAATGTGCAACTGGTGATTGAAAACGTGCACCTGGTCACCCAAAACACGGTTCTCTATGCGGTTAGCGGTGTTCCATCTATTCATGTCCGCTTATGGCGCACCCTACTACGGACCTTTAGCAATGGGGGCCGGCCCGAATTATTTATGGAAGGTCTGATGATGATTTTTTTTTTTTTTCACCATCTCTTTCTCTCTCTGCCGGGGCCGGCCAAGAGTGCTTTATGGACGGTTTAAAACATGACTATGGATGCAAATGCTCATTTTCCTCCGTGCACCTGGTGATTGAAAACGTGCATCTGGTAACCCAAAAATTATAAAAGGGTTTTAAATACTTTTACCCGTCATTCTATTGATATAGCCCGCTAGGGGAGTGCCCCACTACGGCCCTCTCTCTGTCAGGGCCGTCCTTGGGTGCTTTTTACACACTTTAAGAAATCACGATGGATGCAGATTGCTATTAATCCTCCGTGCAACTGGTGATTGAAAACGTGCATCTGGTAACCCAAAATTTCAAATATGGTTCAAAATGAATTTAAAGGCACCCCTCTCATTGTTGCCCGCTATGGGAGCACCCCACTAAGGCCCTGTCTCGGTCGGGCCCGTCCTGAGTGCTTTATAGACACTTTAAGAAATCGCGATGGATGCAGATTGCTATTAATCCTCCGTGCAACTGGTGATTGAAAATGTGCAACTGGTGATTGAAAACGTGCACCTGGTCACCCAAAACACGGTTCTCTATGCGGTTAGCGGTGTTCCATCTATTCATGTCCGCTTATGGCGCACCCTACTACGGACCTTTAGCAATGGGGGCCGGCCCGAATTATTTATGGAAGGTCTGATGATGATTTTTTTTTTTTTTCACCATCTCTTTCTCTCTCTGCCGGGGCCGGCCAAGAGTGCTTTATGGACGGTTTAAAACATGACTATGGATGCAAATGCTCATTTTCCTCCGTGCACCTGGTGATTGAAAACGTGCATCTGGTAACCCAAAAATTATAAAAGGGTTTTAAATACTTTTACCCGTCATTCTATTGATATAGCCCGCTAGGGGAGTGCCCCACTACGGCCCTCTCTCTGTCAGGGCCGTCCTTGGGTGCTTTTTACACACTTTAAGAAATCACGATGGATGCAGATTGCTATTAATCCTCCGTGCAACTGGTGATTGAAAACGTGCATCTGGTAACCCAAAAATTATAAAACGGTTTTAAATACTTTTACCGGTCATTCTATTGATATAGCCCGCTATGGGAGCACCCCACTAAGGCCCTGTCTCGGTCGGGGCCGTCCTTCAGTGCTTTATATACAGTTTCATATATTACGATGGATGCAGATTGTGATTGTTTTCCAAAAGACCCGTGTGCATCTGGTAACCCAAAAATTATAAAACTGTTTTAAATCATTTTACCGGTCATTCTATTGATATAGCCCGCTAGGGGAGTACCCTACTACGGCCCTCTCTCGGTCAGGCCCGTCCTTAGGTGCTTTATATACAGTTTAAGATATTACGATGGATGCAGATTGTGATTGTTTTCCAAAAGACCCGTGTGCATCTGGTAACCCAAAAATTAAAATATGGTTCAAAACCCGGGTAACACCACTCTATTTACGGACATGACAGTAGAGCTTACCCCCTGGAGCTATTGACCTCCAGGCTTGTAGGCCCTTACTCACCACCCGGGTATCACCCCTCTATTTCGGGGATGATACCAGCAGGGGACCCCCCCCACCTCCACAACCTCGCATACCAGGTGAACCAGGGCACCCACACTTAAGCACCCCTCCTCGGACATTAAAGCAGATAACCGCGCTGTTATGAACCGCGTGCACCTGGTCACCCAAATGGAACTTGTGCACCTGGTCACCCAAAAGGACCGGCGTGCACCTGGTCACCCAAAGGCCGGCGTGCACCTGGTCACCCAAAAGGACCATGTGCACCTGGTCACCCAAAGGCCGGCGTGCACCTGGTCACCCAAAAGGACCGTGTGCACCTGGTCACCCAAAGGCCGGCGTGCACCTGGTCACCCAAAGGACCATGTGCACCTGGTCACCCAAAAGGACCATGTGCACCTGGTCACCCAAAGGCCGGCGTGCACCTGGT
>NW_023493682.1:130000-135000 GCF_013265735.2 Oncorhynchus mykiss
TGGGTGCTTTTTACACACTTTAAGAAATCACGATGGATGCAGATTGCTATTAATCCTCCGTGCAACTGGTGATTGAAAACGTGCATCTGGTAACCCAAAATTTCAAATATGGTTCAAAATGAATTTAAAGGCACCCCTCTCATTGTTGCCCGCTATGGGAGCACCCCACTAAGGCCCTGTCTCGGTCGGGCCCGTCCTGAGTGCTTTATAGACACTTTAAGAAATCGCGATGGATGCAGATTGCTATTAATCCTCCGTGCAACTGGTGATTGAAAATGTGCAACTGGTGATTGAAAACGTGCACCTGGTCACCCAAAACACGGTTCTCTATGCGGTTAGCGGTGTTCCATCTATTCATGTCCGCTTATGGCGCACCCTACTACGGACCTTTAGCAATGGGGGCCGGCCCGAATTATTTATGGAAGGTCTGATGATGATTTTTTTTTTTTTTCACCATCTCTTTCTCTCTCTGCCGGGGCCGGCCAAGAGTGCTTTATGGACGGTTTAAAACATGACTATGGATGCAAATGCTCATTTTCCTCCGTGCACCTGGTGATTGAAAACGTGCATCTGGTAACCCAAAAATTATAAAAGGGTTTTAAATACTTTTACCCGTCATTCTATTGATATAGCCCGCTAGGGGAGTGCCCCACTACGGCCCTCTCTCTGTCAGGGCCGTCCTTGGGTGCTTTTTACACACTTTAAGAAATCACGATGGATGCAGATTGCTATTAATCCTCCGTGCAACTGGTGATTGAAAACGTGCATCTGGTAACCCAAAATTTCAAATATGGTTCAAAATGAATTTAAAGGCACCCCTCTCATTGTTGCCCGCTATGGGAGCACCCCACTAAGGCCCTGTCTCGGTCGGGCCCGTCCTGAGTGCTTTATAGACACTTTAAGAAATCGCGATGGATGCAGATTGCTATTAATCCTCCGTGCAACTGGTGATTGAAAATGTGCAACTGGTGATTGAAAACGTGCACCTGGTCACCCAAAACACGGTTCTCTATGCGGTTAGCGGTGTTCCATCTATTCATGTCCGCTTATGGCGCACCCTACTACGGACCTTTAGCAATGGGGGCCGGCCCGAATTATTTATGGAAGGTCTGATGATGATTTTTTTTTTTTTTTCACCATCTCTTTCTCTCTCTGCCGGGGCCGGCCAAGAGTGCTTTATGGACGGTTTAAAACATGACTATGGATGCAAATGCTCATTTTCCTCCGTGCACCTGGTGATTGAAAACGTGCATCTGGTAACCCAAAAATTATAAAAGGGTTTTAAATACTTTTACCCGTCATTCTATTGATATAGCCCGCTAGGGGAGTGCCCCACTACGGCCCTCTCTCTGTCAGGGCCGTCCTTGGGTGCTTTTTACACACTTTAAGAAATCACGATGGATGCAGATTGCTATTAATCCTCCGTGCAACTGGTGATTGAAAACGTGCATCTGGTAACCCAAAATTTCAAATATGGTTCAAAATGAATTTAAAGGCACCCCTCTCATTGTTGCCCGCTATGGGAGCACCCCACTAAGGCCCTGTCTCGGTCGGGCCCGTCCTGAGTGCTTTATAGACACTTTAAGAAATCGCGATGGATGCAGATTGCTATTAATCCTCCGTGCAACTGGTGATTGAAAATGTGCAACTGGTGATTGAAAACGTGCACCTGGTCACCCAAAACACGGTTCTCTATGCGGTTAGCGGTGTTCCATCTATTCATGTCCGCTTATGGCGCACCCTACTACGGACCTTTAGCAATGGGGGCCGGCCCGAATTATTTATGGAAGGTCTGATGATGATTTTTTTTTTTTTTCACCATCTCTTTCTCTCTCTGCCGGGGCCGGCCAAGAGTGCTTTATGGACGGTTTAAAACATGACTATGGATGCAAATGCTCATTTTCCTCCGTGCACCTGGTGATTGAAAACGTGCATCTGGTAACCCAAAAATTATAAAAGGGTTTTAAATACTTTTACCCGTCATTCTATTGATATAGCCCGCTAGGGGAGTGCCCCACTACGGCCCTCTCTCTGTCAGGGCCGTCCTTGGGTGCTTTTTACACACTTTAAGAAATCACGATGGATGCAGATTGCTATTAATCCTCCGTGCAACTGGTGATTGAAAACGTGCATCTGGTAACCCAAAATTTCAAATATGGTTCAAAATGAATTTAAAGGCACCCCTCTCATTGTTGCCCGCTATGGGAGCACCCCACTAAGGCCCTGTCTCGGTCGGGCCCGTCCTGAGTGCTTTATAGACACTTTAAGAAATCGCGATGGATGCAGATTGCTATTAATCCTCCGTGCAACTGGTGATTGAAAATGTGCAACTGGTGATTGAAAACGTGCACCTGGTCACCCAAAACACGGTTCTCTATGCGGTTAGCGGTGTTCCATCTATTCATGTCCGCTTATGGCGCACCCTACTACGGACCTTTAGCAATGGGGGCCGGCCCGAATTATTTATGGAAGGTCTGATGATGATTTTTTTTTTTTTTCACCATCTCTTTCTCTCTCTGCCGGGGCCGGCCAAGAGTGCTTTATGGACGGTTTAAAACATGACTATGGATGCAAATGCTCATTTTCCTCCGTGCACCTGGTGATTGAAAACGTGCATCTGGTAACCCAAAAATTATAAAAGGGTTTTAAATACTTTTACCCGTCATTCTATTGATATAGCCCGCTAGGGGAGTGCCCCACTACGGCCCTCTCTCTGTCAGGGCCGTCCTTGGGTGCTTTTTACACACTTTAAGAAATCACGATGGATGCAGATTGCTATTAATCCTCCGTGCAACTGGTGATTGAAAACGTGCATCTGGTAACCCAAAATTTCAAATATGGTTCAAAATGAATTTAAAGGCACCCCTCTCATTGTTGCCCGCTATGGGAGCACCCCACTAAGGCCCTGTCTCGGTCGGGCCCGTCCTGAGTGCTTTATAGACACTTTAAGAAATCGCGATGGATGCAGATTGCTATTAATCCTCCGTGCAACTGGTGATTGAAAATGTGCAACTGGTGATTGAAAACGTGCACCTGGTCACCCAAAACACGGTTCTCTATGCGGTTAGCGGTGTTCCATCTATTCATGTCCGCTTATGGCGCACCCTACTACGGACCTTTAGCAATGGGGGCCGGCCCGAATTATTTATGGAAGGTCTGATGATGATTTTTTTTTTTTTTCACCATCTCTTTCTCTCTCTGCCGGGGCCGGCCAAGAGTGCTTTATGGACGGTTTAAAACATGACTATGGATGCAAATGCTCATTTTCCTCCGTGCACCTGGTGATTGAAAACGTGCATCTGGTAACCCAAAAATTATAAAAGGGTTTTAAATACTTTTACCCGTCATTCTATTGATATAGCCCGCTAGGGGAGTGCCCCACTACGGCCCTCTCTCTGTCAGGGCCGTCCTTGGGTGCTTTTTACACACTTTAAGAAATCACGATGGATGCAGATTGCTATTAATCCTCCGTGCAACTGGTGATTGAAAACGTGCATCTGGTAACCCAAAAATTATAAAACGGTTTTAAATACTTTTACCGGTCATTCTATTGATATAGCCCGCTATGGGAGCACCCCACTAAGGCCCTGTCTCGGTCGGGGCCGTCCTTCAGTGCTTTATATACAGTTTCATATATTACGATGGATGCAGATTGTGATTGTTTTCCAAAAGACCCGTGTGCATCTGGTAACCCAAAAATTATAAAACTGTTTTAAATCATTTTACCGGTCATTCTATTGATATAGCCCGCTAGGGGAGTACCCTACTACGGCCCTCTCTCGGTCAGGCCCGTCCTTAGGTGCTTTATATACAGTTTAAGATATTACGATGGATGCAGATTGTGATTGTTTTCCAAAAGACCCGTGTGCATCTGGTAACCCAAAAATTAAAATATGGTTCAAAACCCGGGTAACACCACTCTATTTACGGACATGACAGTAGAGCTTACCCCCTGGAGCTATTGACCTCCAGGCTTGTAGGCCCTTACTCACCACCCGGGTATCACCCCTCTATTTCGGGGATGATACCAGCAGGGGACCCCCCCCACCTCCACAACCTCGCATACCAGGTGAACCAGGGCACCCACACTTAAGCACCCCTCCTCGGACATTAAAGCAGATAACCGCGCTGTTATGAACCGCGTGCACCTGGTCACCCAAATGGAACTTGTGCACCTGGTCACCCAAAAGGACCGGCGTGCACCTGGTCACCCAAAGGCCGGCGTGCACCTGGTCACCCAAAAGGACCATGTGCACCTGGTCACCCAAAGGCCGGCGTGCACCTGGTCACCCAAAAGGACCGTGTGCACCTGGTCACCCAAAGGCCGGCGTGCACCTGGTCACCCAAAGGACCATGTGCACCTGGTCACCCAAAAGGACCATGTGCACCTGGTCACCCAAAGGCCGGCGTGCACCTGGTCACCCAAAAGGACCATGTGCACCTGGTCACCCAAAGGCCGGCGTGCACCTGGTCACCCAAAGGACCATGTGCACCTGGTCACCCAAAAGGACCATGTGCACCTGGTCACCCAAAGGCCGGCGTGCACCTGGTCACCCAAAGGACCATGTGCACCTGGTCACCCAAAGGCCGGCGTGCACCTGGTCACCCAAAGGACCATGTGCACCTGGTCACCCAAAGGCCGGCGTGCACCTGGTCACCCAAAGGACCATGTGCACCTGGTCACCCAAAAGGACCATGTGCACCTGGTCACCCAAAGGCCGGCGTGCACCTGGTCACCCAAAGGACCATGTGCACCTGGTCACCCAAAGGCCGGCGTGCACCTGGTCACCCAAAGGACCATGTGCACCTGGTCACCCAAAGGCCGGCGTGCACCTGGTCACCCAAAGGACCATGTGCACCTGGTCACCCAAAAGGACCATGTGCACCTGGTCACCCAAAGGCCGGCGTGCACCTGGTCACCCAAAGGACCATGTGCACCTGGTCACCCAAAAGAACCGTGTGCACCTGGTCACCCAAAGGCCGGCGTGCACCTGGTCACC
>NW_023493682.1:145000-148516 GCF_013265735.2 Oncorhynchus mykiss
GCCAAAAACCAGGTTTCTGAAATCGCGCCGGTACCTGTCTGGTCGACCCGCCACTGAGTGTGTAATCCAAAACAGGCCAAATATCGATGAAGCCCTGAACCTCACAGGGCTTCTGTGCGCCCCACCATCGGGGGTCAAATTCAACAAAAACGTGATAAATCAAAAAGTACACATCCGATCTTGATGGGGTTTTTTTTGCACGAAAGTGCATAAATAGACGAGCATTTACATTCAATTAAAAACGTTTTTGTATAAAACATTTTAATAGGAAATCGTGTTTCAAGTTTTGGGAAAAAAGTGAATGTCACAGGATGCATAGGTTCCTGTGGATGCGAATTTTTTTTTACATTATGTAATTGTTGCCCATCACGAGAGAGGGTATGAGACGAAATTTGGGACCTCTAGCCCTTCGGGAAGTATTTTTAATCATTTTTTGAAAATTACAGAAATTGGTCGAAAAAATGACAGAGTCCCACTTTTCACAGCCGTGCACCTGGTGATTGAAAACGTGCATCTGGTAACCCAAAAATGCGGTTCTCAATGCGCTTGCCGGTGTTACAGATATACATGTCCGATAATGATGCACCCTACTACGGACCTTTTTCAATGGGGGTCGGCCTGAATTATTTATGGAAGGTATGATTACTTTTTTTTTCTCCGTGCAACTGGTGATTGAAAACGTGCACCTGGTCACCCAAAACACGGTTCTCTATGCGGTTAGCGGTGTTCCCGAGATTCATGTCCGATAATGATGCACCCTACTACGGACCTTTTCAATGGGGGCCGGTCCGAATTATTTATGGAAGGTATGATTTTTTTTTTCTCTCTCCGTGCAACTGGTGATTGAAAACGTGCATCTGGTAACCCAAAACACGGTTCTCTATGCGGTTAGCGGTGTTCCCGAGATTCATGTCCGATAATGATGCACCCTACTACGGACCTTTTCAATGGGGGCCGGTCCGAATTATTTATGGAAGGTATGATTTTTTTTTTTTTTCAACACTTTTCCCCTCTTTTTCTCTCTCTGCCGGGGCCGGCCCTGGGTGCTTTATGGACGGTTTAAAACATGACTATGGATGCAAATGCTCATTTTCCTCCGTGCACCTGGTGATTGAAAACGTGCATCTGGTAACCCAAAAATTATAAAAGGGTTTTAAATACTTTTACCCGTCATTCTATTGATATAGCCCGCTAGGGGAGTGCCCCACTACGGCCCTCTCTCTGTCAGGGCCGTCCTTGGGTGCTTTTTACACACTTTAAGAAATCACGATGGATGCAGATTGCTATTAATCCTCCGTGCAACTGGTGATTGAAAACGTGCATCTGGTAACCCAAAATTTCAAATATGGTTCAAAATGAATTTAAAGGCACCCCTCTCATTGTTGCCCGCTATGGGAGCACCCCACTAAGGCCCTGTCTCGGTCGGGCCCGTCCTGAGTGCTTTATAGACACTTTAAGAAATCGCGATGGATGCAGATTGCTATTAATCCTCCGTGCAACTGGTGATTGAAAATGTGCAACTGGTGATTGAAAACGTGCACCTGGTCACCCAAAACACGGTTCTCTATGCGGTTAGCGGTGTTCCATCTATTCATGTCCGCTTATGGCGCACCCTACTACGGACCTTTAGCAATGGGGGCCGGCCCGAATTATTTATGGAAGGTCTGATGATGATTTTTTTTTTTTTTCACCATCTCTTTCTCTCTCTGCCGGGGCCGGCCAAGAGTGCTTTATGGACGGTTTAAAACATGACTATGGATGCAAATGCTCATTTTCCTCCGTGCACCTGGTGATTGAAAACGTGCATCTGGTAACCCAAAAATTATAAAAGGGTTTTAAATACTTTTACCCGTCATTCTATTGATATAGCCCGCTAGGGGAGTGCCCCACTACGGCCCTCTCTCTGTCAGGGCCGTCCTTGGGTGCTTTTTACACACTTTAAGAAATCACGATGGATGCAGATTGCTATTAATCCTCCGTGCAACTGGTGATTGAAAACGTGCATCTGGTAACCCAAAATTTCAAATATGGTTCAAAATGAATTTAAAGGCACCCCTCTCATTGTTGCCCGCTATGGGAGCACCCCACTAAGGCCCTGTCTCGGTCGGGCCCGTCCTGAGTGCTTTATAGACACTTTAAGAAATCGCGATGGATGCAGATTGCTATTAATCCTCCGTGCAACTGGTGATTGAAAATGTGCAACTGGTGATTGAAAACGTGCACCTGGTCACCCAAAACACGGTTCTCTATGCGGTTAGCGGTGTTCCATCTATTCATGTCCGCTTATGGCGCACCCTACTACGGACCTTTAGCAATGGGGGCCGGCCCGAATTATTTATGGAAGGTCTGATGATGATTTTTTTTTTTTTTCACCATCTCTTTCTCTCTCTGCCGGGGCCGGCCAAGAGTGCTTTATGGACGGTTTAAAACATGACTATGGATGCAAATGCTCATTTTCCTCCGTGCACCTGGTGATTGAAAACGTGCATCTGGTAACCCAAAAATTATAAAAGGGTTTTAAATACTTTTACCCGTCATTCTATTGATATAGCCCGCTAGGGGAGTGCCCCACTACGGCCCTCTCTCTGTCAGGGCCGTCCTTGGGTGCTTTTTACACACTTTAAGAAATCACGATGGATGCAGATTGCTATTAATCCTCCGTGCAACTGGTGATTGAAAACGTGCATCTGGTAACCCAAAAATTATAAAACGGTTTTAAATACTTTTACCGGTCATTCTATTGATATAGCCCGCTATGGGAGCACCCCACTAAGGCCCTGTCTCGGTCGGGGCCGTCCTTCAGTGCTTTATATACAGTTTCATATATTACGATGGATGCAGATTGTGATTGTTTTCCAAAAGACCCGTGTGCATCTGGTAACCCAAAAATTATAAAACTGTTTTAAATCATTTTACCGGTCATTCTATTGATATAGCCCGCTAGGGGAGTACCCTACTACGGCCCTCTCTCGGTCAGGCCCGTCCTTAGGTGCTTTATATACAGTTTAAGATATTACGATGGATGCAGATTGTGATTGTTTTCCAAAAGACCCGTGTGCATCTGGTAACCCAAAAATTAAAATATGGTTCAAAACCCGGGTAACACCACTCTATTTACGGACATGACAGTAGAGCTTACCCCCTGGAGCTATTGACCTCCAGGCTTGTAGGCCCTTACTCACCACCCGGGTATCACCCCTCTATTTCGGGGATGATACCAGCAGGGGACCCCCCCCACCTCCACAACCTCGCATACCAGGTGAACCAGGGCACCCACACTTAAGCACCCCTCCTCGGACATTAAAGCAGATAACCGCGCTGTTATGAACCGCGTGCACCTGGTCACCCAAATGGAACTTGTGCACCTGGTCACCCAAAAGGACCGGCGTGCACCTGGTCACCCAAAGGCCGGCGTGCACCTGGTCACCCAAAAGGACCATGTGCACCTGGTCACCCAAAGGCCGGCGTGCACCTGGTCACCCAAAAGGACCGTGTGCACCTGGTCACCCAAAGGCC
>NW_023493682.1:278235-280735 GCF_013265735.2 Oncorhynchus mykiss
TAAGCAATGGGGGCCGGCCCGAATTATTTATGGAAGGTCTGATGATGATTTTTTTTTTTTTTTCACCATCTCTTTCTCTCTCTGCCGGGGCCGGCCAAGAGTGCTTTATGGACGGTTTAAAACATGACTATGGATGCAAATGCTCATTTTCCTCCGTGCACCTGGTGATTGAAAACGTGCATCTGGTAACCCAAAAATTATAAAAGGGTTTTAAATACTTTTACCCGTCATTCTATTGATATAGCCCGCTAGGGGAGTGCCCCACTACGGCCCTCTCTCTGTCAGGGCCGTCCTTGGTGCTTTTTACACACTTTAAGAAATCACGATGGATGCAGATTGCTATTAATCCTCCGTGCAACTGGTGATTGAAAACGTGCATCTGGTAACCCAAAATTTCAAATATGGTTCAAAATGAATTTAAAGGCACCCCTCTCATTGTTGCCCGCTATGGGAAGCACCCCACTAAGGCCCTGTCTCGGTCGGGCCCGTCCTGAGTGCTTTATAGACACTTTAAGAAATCGCGATGGATGCAGATTGCTATTAATCCTCCGTGCAACTGGTGATTGAAAATGTGCAACTGGTGATTGAAAACGTGCACCTGGTCACCCAAACACGGTTCTCTATGCGGTTAGCGGTGTTCCATCTATTCATGTCCGCTTATGGCGCACCCTACTACGGACCTTTAGCAATGGGGGCCGGCCCGAATTATTTATGGAAGGTCTGATGATGATTTTTTTTTTTTTCACCATCTCTTTCTCTCTCTCTGCCGGGGCCGGCCAAGAGTGCTTTATGGACGGTTAAAACATGACTATGGATGCAAATGCTCATTTTCCTCCGTGCACCTGGTGATTGAAAACGTGCATCTGGTAACCCAAAAATTATAAAAGGGTTTTAAATACTTTTACCCGTCATTCTATTGATATAGCCCGCTAGGGGAGTGCCCCACTACGGCCCTCTCTCTGTCAGGGCCGTCCTTGGGTGCTTTTTACACACTTTAAGAAATCACGATGGATGCAGATTGCTATTAATCCTCCGTGCAACTGGTGATTGAAACGTGCATCTGGTAACCCAAAAATTATAAAACGGTTTTAAATACTTTTACCGGTCATTCTATTGATATAGCCCGCTATGGGAGCACCCCACTAAGGCCCTGTCTCGGTCGGGGCCGTCCTTCAGTGCTTTATATACAGTTTCATATATTACGATGGATGCAGATTGTGATTGTTTTCCAAAAGACCCGTGTGCATCTGGTAACCCAAAAATTATAAAACTGTTTTAAATCATTTTACCGGTCATTCTATTGATATAGCCCGCTAGGGGAGTACCCTACTACGGCCCTCTCTCGGTCAGGCCCGTCCTTAGGTGCTTTATATACAGTTTAAGATATTACGATGGATGCAGATTGTGATTGTTTTCCAAAAGACCCGTGTGCATCTGGTAACCCAAAAATTAAAATATGGTTCAAAACCCGGGTAACACCACTCTATTTACGGACATGACAGTAGAGCTTACCCCCTGGAGCTATTGACCTCCAGGCTTGTAGGCCCTTACTCACCACCCGGGTATCACCCCTCTATTTCGGGGATGATACCAGCAGGGGACCCCCCCCACCTCCACAACCTCGCATACCAGGTGAACCAGGGCACCCACACTTAAGCACCCCTCCTCGGACATTAAAGCAGATAACCGCGCTGTTATGAACGCGTGCACCTGGTCACCCAAATGGAACTTGTGCACCTGGTCACCCAAAAGGACCGGCGTGCACCTGGTCACCCAAAGGCCGGCGTGCACCTGGTCACCCAAAAGGACCATGTGCACCTGGTCACCCAAAGGCCGGCGTGCACCTGGTCACCCAAAAGGACCGTGTGCACCTGGTCACCCAAAGGCCGGCGTGCACCTGGTCACCCAAAGGACCATGTGCACCTGGTCACCCAAAAGGACCATGTGCACCTGGTCACCCAAAGGCCGGCGTGCACCTGGTCACCCAAAAGGACCATGTGCACCTGGTCACCCAAAGGCCGGCGTGCACCTGGTCACCCAAAGGACCATGTGCACCTGGTCACCCAAAAGGACCATGTGCACCTGGTCACCCAAAGGCCGGCGTGCACCTGGTCACCCAAAGGACCATGTGCACCTGGTCACCCAAAGGCCGGCGTGCACCTGGTCACCCAAAGGACCATGTGCACCTGGTCACCCAAAGGCCGGCGTGCACCTGGTCACCCAAAGGACCATGTGCACCTGGTCACCCAAAAGGACCATGTGCACCTGGTCACCCAAAGGCCGGCGTGCACCTGGTCACCCAAAGGACCATGTGCACCTGGTCACCCAAAGGCCGGCGTGCACCTGGTCACCCAAAGGACCATGTGCACCTGGTCACCCAAAGGCCGGCGTGCACCTGGTCACCCAAAGGACCATGTGCACCTGGTCACCCAAAAGGACCATGTGCACCTGGTCACCCAAAGGCCGGCGTGCACCTGGTCACCCAAAGGACCATGTGCAC
>NW_023493682.1:290735-298235 GCF_013265735.2 Oncorhynchus mykiss
TTCTATTCGGACTGAGCAGTTTGACACCACCCCCGTCTCTCTAGGACATGGAAGTCCTGTTGCCAAAAACCAGGTTTCTGAAATCGCGCCGGTACCTGTCTGGTCGACCCGCCACTGAGTGTGTAATCCAAAACAGGCCAAATATCGATGAAGCCCTGAACCTCACAGGGCTTCTGTGCGCCCCACCATCGGGGGTCAAATTCAACAAAAACGTGATAAATCAAAAAGTACACATCCGATCTTGATGGGGTTTTTTTTTGCACGAAAGTGCATAAATAGACGAGCATTTACATTCAATTAAAAACGTTTTTGTATAAAACATTTTAATAGGAAATCGTGTTTCAAGTTTTGGGAAAAAAGTGAATGTCACAGGATGCATAGGTTCCTGTGGATGCGAATTTTTTTTTACATTATGTAATTGTTGCCCATCACGAGAGAGGGTATGAGACGAAATTTGGGACCTCTAGCCCTTCGGGAAGTATTTTTAATCATTTTTTGAAAATTACAGAAATTGGTCGAAAAAATGACAGAGTCCCACTTTTCACAGCCGTGCACCTGGTGATTGAAAACGTGCATCTGGTAACCCAAAAATGCGGTTCTCAATGCGCTTGCCGGTGTTACAGATATACATGTCCGATAATGATGCACCCTACTACGGACCTTTTTCAATGGGGGTCGGCCTGAATTATTTATGGAAGGTATGATTACTTTTTTTTTCTCCGTGCAACTGGTGATTGAAAACGTGCACCTGGTCACCCAAAACACGGTTCTCTATGCGGTTAGCGGTGTTCCCGAGATTCATGTCCGATAATGATGCACCCTACTACGGACCTTTTCAATGGGGGCCGGTCCGAATTATTTATGGAAGGTATGATTTTTTTTTTCTCTCTCCGTGCAACTGGTGATTGAAAACGTGCATCTGGTAACCCAAAACACGGTTCTCTATGCGGTTAGCGGTGTTCCCGAGATTCATGTCCGATAATGATGCACCCTACTACGGACCTTTTCAATGGGGGCCGGTCCGAATTATTTATGGAAGGTATGATTTTTTTTTTTTTTCAACACTTTTCCCCTCTTTTTCTCTCTCTGCCGGGGCCGGCCCTGGGTGCTTTATGGACGGTTTAAAACATGACTATGGATGCAAATGCTCATTTTCCTCCGTGCACCTGGTGATTGAAAACGTGCATCTGGTAACCCAAAAATTATAAAAGGGTTTTAAATACTTTTACCCGTCATTCTATTGATATAGCCCGCTAGGGGAGTGCCCCACTACGGCCCTCTCTCTGTCAGGGCCGTCCTTGGGTGCTTTTTACACACTTTAAGAAATCACGATGGATGCAGATTGCTATTAATCCTCCGTGCAACTGGTGATTGAAAACGTGCATCTGGTAACCCAAAATTTCAAATATGGTTCAAAATGAATTTAAAGGCACCCCTCTCATTGTTGCCCGCTATGGGAGCACCCCACTAAGGCCCTGTCTCGGTCGGGCCCGTCCTGAGTGCTTTATAGACACTTTAAGAAATCGCGATGGATGCAGATTGCTATTAATCCTCCGTGCAACTGGTGATTGAAAATGTGCAACTGGTGATTGAAAACGTGCACCTGGTCACCCAAAACACGGTTCTCTATGCGGTTAGCGGTGTTCCATCTATTCATGTCCGCTTATGGCGCACCCTACTACGGACCTTTAGCAATGGGGGCCGGCCCGAATTATTTATGGAAGGTCTGATGATGATTTTTTTTTTTTTTTCACCATCTCTTTCTCTCTCTGCCGGGGCCGGCCAAGAGTGCTTTATGGACGGTTTAAAACATGACTATGGATGCAAATGCTCATTTTCCTCCGTGCACCTGGTGATTGAAAACGTGCATCTGGTAACCCAAAAATTATAAAAGGGTTTTAAATACTTTTACCCGTCATTCTATTGATATAGCCCGCTAGGGGAGTGCCCCACTACGGCCCTCTCTCTGTCAGGGCCGTCCTTGGGTGCTTTTTACACACTTTAAGAAATCACGATGGATGCAGATTGCTATTAATCCTCCGTGCAACTGGTGATTGAAAACGTGCATCTGGTAACCCAAAATTTCAAATATGGTTCAAAATGAATTTAAAGGCACCCCTCTCATTGTTGCCCGCTATGGGAGCACCCCACTAAGGCCCTGTCTCGGTCGGGCCCGTCCTGAGTGCTTTATAGACACTTTAAGAAATCGCGATGGATGCAGATTGCTATTAATCCTCCGTGCAACTGGTGATTGAAAATGTGCAACTGGTGATTGAAAACGTGCACCTGGTCACCCAAAACACGGTTCTCTATGCGGTTAGCGGTGTTCCATCTATTCATGTCCGCTTATGGCGCACCCTACTACGGACCTTTAGCAATGGGGGCCGGCCCGAATTATTTATGGAAGGTCTGATGATGATTTTTTTTTTTTTTTCACCATCTCTTTCTCTCTCTGCCGGGGCCGGCCAAGAGTGCTTTATGGACGGTTTAAAACATGACTATGGATGCAAATGCTCATTTTCCTCCGTGCACCTGGTGATTGAAAACGTGCATCTGGTAACCCAAAAATTATAAAAGGGTTTTAAATACTTTTACCCGTCATTCTATTGATATAGCCCGCTAGGGGAGTGCCCCACTACGGCCCTCTCTCTGTCAGGGCCGTCCTTGGGTGCTTTTTACACACTTTAAGAAATCACGATGGATGCAGATTGCTATTAATCCTCCGTGCAACTGGTGATTGAAAACGTGCATCTGGTAACCCAAAATTTCAAATATGGTTCAAAATGAATTTAAAGGCACCCCTCTCATTGTTGCCCGCTATGGGAGCACCCCACTAAGGCCCTGTCTCGGTCGGGCCCGTCCTGAGTGCTTTATAGACACTTTAAGAAATCGCGATGGATGCAGATTGCTATTAATCCTCCGTGCAACTGGTGATTGAAAATGTGCAACTGGTGATTGAAAACGTGCACCTGGTCACCCAAAACACGGTTCTCTATGCGGTTAGCGGTGTTCCATCTATTCATGTCCGCTTATGGCGCACCCTACTACGGACCTTTAGCAATGGGGGCCGGCCCGAATTATTTATGGAAGGTCTGATGATGATTTTTTTTTTTTTTCACCATCTCTTTCTCTCTCTGCCGGGGCCGGCCAAGAGTGCTTTATGGACGGTTTAAAACATGACTATGGATGCAAATGCTCATTTTCCTCCGTGCACCTGGTGATTGAAAACGTGCATCTGGTAACCCAAAAATTATAAAAGGGTTTTAAATACTTTTACCCGTCATTCTATTGATATAGCCCGCTAGGGGAGTGCCCCACTACGGCCCTCTCTCTGTCAGGGCCGTCCTTGGGTGCTTTTTACACACTTTAAGAAATCACGATGGATGCAGATTGCTATTAATCCTCCGTGCAACTGGTGATTGAAAACGTGCATCTGGTAACCCAAAATTTCAAATATGGTTCAAAATGAATTTAAAGGCACCCCTCTCATTGTTGCCCGCTATGGGAGCACCCCACTAAGGCCCTGTCTCGGTCGGGCCCGTCCTGAGTGCTTTATAGACACTTTAAGAAATCGCGATGGATGCAGATTGCTATTAATCCTCCGTGCAACTGGTGATTGAAAATGTGCAACTGGTGATTGAAAACGTGCACCTGGTCACCCAAAACACGGTTCTCTATGCGGTTAGCGGTGTTCCATCTATTCATGTCCGCTTATGGCGCACCCTACTACGGACCTTTAGCAATGGGGGCCGGCCCGAATTATTTATGGAAGGTCTGATGATGATTTTTTTTTTTTTTCACCATCTCTTTCTCTCTCTGCCGGGGCCGGCCAAGAGTGCTTTATGGACGGTTTAAAACATGACTATGGATGCAAATGCTCATTTTCCTCCGTGCACCTGGTGATTGAAAACGTGCATCTGGTAACCCAAAAATTATAAAAGGGTTTTAAATACTTTTACCCGTCATTCTATTGATATAGCCCGCTAGGGGAGTGCCCCACTACGGCCCTCTCTCTGTCAGGGCCGTCCTTGGGTGCTTTTTACACACTTTAAGAAATCACGATGGATGCAGATTGCTATTAATCCTCCGTGCAACTGGTGATTGAAAACGTGCATCTGGTAACCCAAAATTTCAAATATGGTTCAAAATGAATTTAAAGGCACCCCTCTCATTGTTGCCCGCTATGGGAGCACCCCACTAAGGCCCTGTCTCGGTCGGGCCCGTCCTGAGTGCTTTATAGACACTTTAAGAAATCGCGATGGATGCAGATTGCTATTAATCCTCCGTGCAACTGGTGATTGAAAATGTGCAACTGGTGATTGAAAACGTGCACCTGGTCACCCAAAACACGGTTCTCTATGCGGTTAGCGGTGTTCCATCTATTCATGTCCGCTTATGGCGCACCCTACTACGGACCTTTAGCAATGGGGGCCGGCCCGAATTATTTATGGAAGGTCTGATGATGATTTTTTTTTTTTTTTCACCATCTCTTTCTCTCTCTGCCGGGGCCGGCCAAGAGTGCTTTATGGACGGTTTAAAACATGACTATGGATGCAAATGCTCATTTTCCTCCGTGCACCTGGTGATTGAAAACGTGCATCTGGTAACCCAAAAATTATAAAAGGGTTTTAAATACTTTTACCCGTCATTCTATTGATATAGCCCGCTAGGGGAGTGCCCCACTACGGCCCTCTCTCTGTCAGGGCCGTCCTTGGGTGCTTTTTACACACTTTAAGAAATCACGATGGATGCAGATTGCTATTAATCCTCCGTGCAACTGGTGATTGAAAACGTGCATCTGGTAACCCAAAATTTCAAATATGGTTCAAAATGAATTTAAAGGCACCCCTCTCATTGTTGCCCGCTATGGGAGCACCCCACTAAGGCCCTGTCTCGGTCGGGCCCGTCCTGAGTGCTTTATAGACACTTTAAGAAATCGCGATGGATGCAGATTGCTATTAATCCTCCGTGCAACTGGTGATTGAAAATGTGCAACTGGTGATTGAAAACGTGCACCTGGTCACCCAAAACACGGTTCTCTATGCGGTTAGCGGTGTTCCATCTATTCATGTCCGCTTATGGCGCACCCTACTACGGACCTTTAGCAATGGGGGCCGGCCCGAATTATTTATGGAAGGTCTGATGATGATTTTTTTTTTTTTTCACCATCTCTTTCTCTCTCTGCCGGGGCCGGCCAAGAGTGCTTTATGGACGGTTTAAAACATGACTATGGATGCAAATGCTCATTTTCCTCCGTGCACCTGGTGATTGAAAACGTGCATCTGGTAACCCAAAAATTATAAAAGGGTTTTAAATACTTTTACCCGTCATTCTATTGATATAGCCCGCTAGGGGAGTGCCCCACTACGGCCCTCTCTCTGTCAGGGCCGTCCTTGGGTGCTTTTTACACACTTTAAGAAATCACGATGGATGCAGATTGCTATTAATCCTCCGTGCAACTGGTGATTGAAAACGTGCATCTGGTAACCCAAAATTATAAAACGGTTTTAAATACTTTTACCGGTCATTCTATTGATATAGCCCGCTATGGGAGCACCCCACTAAGGCCCTGTCTCGGTCGGGGCCGTCCTTCAGTGCTTTATATACAGTTTCATATATTACGATGGATGCAGATTGTGATTGTTTTCCAAAAGACCCGTGTGCATCTGGTAACCCAAAAATTATAAAACTGTTTTAAATCATTTTACCGGTCATTCTATTGATATAGCCCGCTAGGGGAGTACCCTACTACGGCCCTCTCTCGGTCAGGCCCGTCCTTAGGTGCTTTATATACAGTTTAAGATATTACGATGGATGCAGATTGTGATTGTTTTCCAAAAGACCCGTGTGCATCTGGTAACCCAAAAATTAAAATATGGTTCAAAACCCGGGTAACACCACTCTATTTACGGACATGACAGTAGAGCTTACCCCCTGGAGCTATTGACCTCCAGGCTTGTAGGCCCTTACTCACCACCCGGGTATCACCCCTCTATTTCGGGGATGATACCAGCAGGGGACCCCCCCCACCTCCACAACCTCGCATACCAGGTGAACCAGGGCACCCACACTTAAGCACCCCTCCTCGGACATTAAAGCAGATAACCGCGCTGTTATGAACCGCGTGCACCTGGTCACCCAAATGGAACTTGTGCACCTGGTCACCCAAAAGGACCGGCGTGCACCTGGTCACCCAAAGGCCGGCGTGCACCTGGTCACCCAAAAGGACCATGTGCACCTGGTCACCCAAAGGCCGGCGTGCACCTGGTCACCCAAAAGGACCGTGTGCACCTGGTCACCCAAAGGCCGGCGTGCACCTGGTCACCCCAAAGGACCATGTGCACCTGGTCACCCAAAAGGACCATGTGCACCTGGTCACCCAAAGGCCGGCGTGCACCTGGTCACCCAAAAGGACCATGTGCACCTGGTCACCCAAAGGCCGGCGTGCACCTGGTCACCCAAAGGACCATGTGCACCTGGTCACCCAAAAGGACCATGTGCACCTGGTCACCCAAAGGCCGGCGTGCACCTGGTCACCCAAAGGACCATGTGCACCTGGTCACCCAAAGGCCGGCGTGCACCTGGTCACCCAAAGGACCATGTGCACCTGGTCACCCAAAGGCCGGCGTGCACCTGGTCACCCAAAGGACCATGTGCACCTGGTCACCCAAAAGGACCATGTGCACCTGGTCACCCAAAGGCCGGCGTGCACCTGGTCACCCAAAGGACCATGTGCACCTGGTCACCCAAAGGCCGGCGTGCACCTGGTCACCCAAAGGACCATGTGCACCTGGTCACCCAAAGGCCGGCGTGCACCTGGTCACCCAAAGGACCATGTGCACCTGGTCACCCAAAAGGACCATGTGCACCTGGTCACCCAAAGGCCGGCGTGCACCTGGTCACCCAAAGGACCATGTGCACCTGGTCACCCAAAAGAACCGTGTGCACCTGGTCACCCAAAGGCCGGCGTGCACCTGGTCACCCAAAGGACCATGTGCACCTGGTCACCCAAAAGGACCATGTGCACCTGGTCACCCAAAGGCCGGCGTGCACCTGGTCACCCAAAGGACCATGTGCACCTGGTCACCCAAAAGAACCGTGTGCACCTGGTCACCCAAAGGCCGGCGTGCACCTGGTCACCCAAAGGACCATGTGCACCTGGTCACCCAAAAGGACCATGTGCACCTGGTCACCCAAAGGCCGGCGTGCACCTGGTCACCCAAAGGACCATGTGCACCTGGTCACCCAAAAGAACCGTGTGCACCTGGTCACCCAAAGGCCGGCGTGCACCTGGTCACCCAAAGGACCATGTGCACCTGGTCACCCAAAAGAACCGTGTGCACCTGGTCACCCAAAGGCCGGCGTGCACCTGGTCACCCAAAGGACCATGTGCACCTGGTCACCCAAAAGCCGGCGTGCACCTGGTCACCCAAATGGAACTTGTGCACCTGGTCACCCAAAAGCCGGCGTGCACCTGGTCACCCAAATGGAACTTGTGCA
>NW_023493682.1:308235-313235 GCF_013265735.2 Oncorhynchus mykiss
TGGTAACCCAAAAATGCGGTTCTCAATGCGCTTGCCGGTGTTACAGATATACATGTCCGATAATGATGCACCCTACTACGGACCTTTTTCAATGGGGGTCGGCCTGAATTATTTATGGAAGGTATGATTACTTTTTTTTTCTCCGTGCAACTGGTGATTGAAAACGTGCACCTGGTCACCCAAAACACGGTTCTCTATGCGGTTAGCGGTGTTCCCGAGATTCATGTCCGATAATGATGCACCCTACTACGGACCTTTTCAATGGGGGCCGGTCCGAATTATTTATGGAAGGTATGATTTTTTTTTTCTCTCTCCGTGCAACTGGTGATTGAAAACGTGCATCTGGTAACCCAAAACACGGTTCTCTATGCGGTTAGCGGTGTTCCCGAGATTCATGTCCGATAATGATGCACCCTACTACGGACCTTTTCAATGGGGGCCGGTCCGAATTATTTATGGAAGGTATGATTTTTTTTTTTTTTCAACACTTTTCCCCTCTTTTCTCTCTCTGCCGGGGCCGGCCCTGGGTGCTTTATGGACGGTTTAAAACATGACTATGGATGCAAATGCTCATTTTCCTCCGTGCACCTGGTGATTGAAAACGTGCATCTGGTAACCCAAAAATTATAAAAGGGTTTTAAATACTTTTACCCGTCATTCTATTGATATAGCCCGCTAGGGGAGTGCCCCACTACGGCCCTCTCTCTGTCAGGGCCGTCCTTGGGTGCTTTTTACACACTTTAAGAAATCACGATGGATGCAGATTGCTATTAATCCTCCGTGCAACTGGTGATTGAAAACGTGCATCTGGTAACCCAAAATTTCAAATATGGTTCAAAATGAATTTAAAGGCACCCCTCTCATTGTTGCCCGCTATGGGAGCACCCCACTAAGGCCCTGTCTCGGTCGGGCCCGTCCTGAGTGCTTTATAGACACTTTAAGAAATCGCGATGGATGCAGATTGCTATTAATCCTCCGTGCAACTGGTGATTGAAAATGTGCAACTGGTGATTGAAAACGTGCACCTGGTCACCCAAAACACGGTTCTCTATGCGGTTAGCGGTGTTCCATCTATTCATGTCCGCTTATGGCGCACCCTACTACGGACCTTTAGCAATGGGGGCCGGCCCGAATTATTTATGGAAGGTCTGATGATGATTTTTTTTTTTTTTCACCATCTCTTTCTCTCTCTGCCGGGGCCGGCCAAGAGTGCTTTATGGACGGTTTAAAACATGACTATGGATGCAAATGCTCATTTTCCTCCGTGCACCTGGTGATTGAAAACGTGCATCTGGTAACCCAAAAATTATAAAAGGGTTTTAAATACTTTTACCCGTCATTCTATTGATATAGCCCGCTAGGGGAGTGCCCCACTACGGCCCTCTCTCTGTCAGGGCCGTCCTTGGGTGCTTTTTACACACTTTAAGAAATCACGATGGATGCAGATTGCTATTAATCCTCCGTGCAACTGGTGATTGAAAACGTGCATCTGGTAACCCAAAATTTCAAATATGGTTCAAAATGAATTTAAAGGCACCCCTCTCATTGTTGCCCGCTATGGGAGCACCCCACTAAGGCCCTGTCTCGGTCGGGCCCGTCCTGAGTGCTTTATAGACACTTTAAGAAATCGCGATGGATGCAGATTGCTATTAATCCTCCGTGCAACTGGTGATTGAAAATGTGCAACTGGTGATTGAAAACGTGCACCTGGTCACCCAAAACACGGTTCTCTATGCGGTTAGCGGTGTTCCATCTATTCATGTCCGCTTATGGCGCACCCTACTACGGACCTTTAGCAATGGGGGCCGGCCCGAATTATTTATGGAAGGTCTGATGATGATTTTTTTTTTTTTTCACCATCTCTTTCTCTCTCTGCCGGGGCCGGCCAAGAGTGCTTTATGGACGGTTTAAAACATGACTATGGATGCAAATGCTCATTTTCCTCCGTGCACCTGGTGATTGAAAACGTGCATCTGGTAACCCAAAAATTATAAAAGGGTTTTAAATACTTTTACCCGTCATTCTATTGATATAGCCCGCTAGGGGAGTGCCCCACTACGGCCCTCTCTCTGTCAGGGCCGTCCTTGGGTGCTTTTTACACACTTTAAGAAATCACGATGGATGCAGATTGCTATTAATCCTCCGTGCAACTGGTGATTGAAAACGTGCATCTGGTAACCCAAAATTTCAAATATGGTTCAAAATGAATTTAAAGGCACCCCTCTCATTGTTGCCCGCTATGGGAGCACCCCACTAAGGCCCTGTCTCGGTCGGGCCCGTCCTGAGTGCTTTATAGACACTTTAAGAAATCGCGATGGATGCAGATTGCTATTAATCCTCCGTGCAACTGGTGATTGAAAATGTGCAACTGGTGATTGAAAACGTGCACCTGGTCACCCAAAACACGGTTCTCTATGCGGTTAGCGGTGTTCCATCTATTCATGTCCGCTTATGGCGCACCCTACTACGGACCTTTAGCAATGGGGGCCGGCCCGAATTATTTATGGAAGGTCTGATGATGATTTTTTTTTTTTTTTCACCATCTCTTTCTCTCTCTGCCGGGGCCGGCCAAGAGTGCTTTATGGACGGTTTAAAACATGACTATGGATGCAAATGCTCATTTTCCTCCGTGCACCTGGTGATTGAAAACGTGCATCTGGTAACCCAAAAATTATAAAAGGGTTTTAAATACTTTTACCCGTCATTCTATTGATATAGCCCGCTAGGGGAGTGCCCCACTACGGCCCTCTCTCTGTCAGGGCCGTCCTTGGGTGCTTTTTACACACTTTAAGAAATCACGATGGATGCAGATTGCTATTAATCCTCCGTGCAACTGGTGATTGAAAACGTGCATCTGGTAACCCAAAATTTCAAATATGGTTCAAAATGAATTTAAAGGCACCCCTCTCATTGTTGCCCGCTATGGGAGCACCCCACTAAGGCCCTGTCTCGGTCGGGCCCGTCCTGAGTGCTTTATAGACACTTTAAGAAATCGCGATGGATGCAGATTGCTATTAATCCTCCGTGCAACTGGTGATTGAAAATGTGCAACTGGTGATTGAAAACGTGCACCTGGTCACCCAAAACACGGTTCTCTATGCGGTTAGCGGTGTTCCATCTATTCATGTCCGCTTATGGCGCACCCTACTACGGACCTTTAGCAATGGGGGCCGGCCCGAATTATTTATGGAAGGTCTGATGATGATTTTTTTTTTTTTTCACCATCTCTTTCTCTCTCTGCCGGGGCCGGCCAAGAGTGCTTTATGGACGGTTTAAAACATGACTATGGATGCAAATGCTCATTTTCCTCCGTGCACCTGGTGATTGAAAACGTGCATCTGGTAACCCAAAAATTATAAAAGGGTTTTAAATACTTTTACCCGTCATTCTATTGATATAGCCCGCTAGGGGAGTGCCCCACTACGGCCCTCTCTCTGTCAGGGCCGTCCTTGGGTGCTTTTTACACACTTTAAGAAATCACGATGGATGCAGATTGCTATTAATCCTCCGTGCAACTGGTGATTGAAAACGTGCATCTGGTAACCCAAAAATTATAAAACGGTTTTAAATACTTTTACCGGTCATTCTATTGATATAGCCCGCTATGGGAGCACCCCACTAAGGCCCTGTCTCGGTCGGGGCCGTCCTTCAGTGCTTTATATACAGTTTCATATATTACGATGGATGCAGATTGTGATTGTTTTCCAAAAGACCCGTGTGCATCTGGTAACCCAAAAATTATAAAACTGTTTTAAATCATTTTACCGGTCATTCTATTGATATAGCCCGCTAGGGGAGTACCCTACTACGGCCCTCTCTCGGTCAGGCCCGTCCTTAGGTGCTTTATATACAGTTTAAGATATTACGATGGATGCAGATTGTGATTGTTTTCCAAAAGACCCGTGTGCATCTGGTAACCCAAAAATTAAAATATGGTTCAAAACCCGGGTAACACCACTCTATTTACGGACATGACAGTAGAGCTTACCCCCTGGAGCTATTGACCTCCAGGCTTGTAGGCCCTTACTCACCACCCGGGTATCACCCCTCTATTTCGGGGATGATACCAGCAGGGGACCCCCCCCACCTCCACAACCTCGCATACCAGGTGAACCAGGGCACCCACACTTAAGCACCCCTCCTCGGACATTAAAGCAGATAACCGCGCTGTTATGAACCGCGTGCACCTGGTCACCCAAATGGAACTTGTGCACCTGGTCACCCAAAAGGACCGGCGTGCACCTGGTCACCCAAAGGCCGGCGTGCACCTGGTCACCCAAAAGGACCATGTGCACCTGGTCACCCAAAGGCCGGCGTGCACCTGGTCACCCAAAAGGACCGTGTGCACCTGGTCACCCAAAGGCCGGCGTGCACCTGGTCACCCAAAGGACCATGTGCACCTGGTCACCCAAAAGGACCATGTGCACCTGGTCACCCAAAGGCCGGCGTGCACCTGGTCACCCAAAAGGACCATGTGCACCTGGTCACCCAAAGGCCGGCGTGCACCTGGTCACCCAAAGGACCATGTGCACCTGGTCACCCAAAAGGACCATGTGCACCTGGTCACCCAAAGGCCGGCGTGCACCTGGTCACCCAAAGGACCATGTGCACCTGGTCACCCAAAGGCCGGCGTGCACCTGGTCACCCAAAGGACCATGTGCACCTGGTCACCCAAAGGCCGGCGTGCACCTGGTCACCCAAAGGACCATGTGCACCTGGTCACCCAAAAGGACCATGTGCACCTGGTCACCCAAAGGCCGGCGTGCACCTGGTCACCCAAAGGACCATGTGCACCTGGTCACCCAAAGGCCGGCGTGCACCTGGTCACCCAAAGGACCATGTGCACCTGGTCACCCAAAGGCCGGCGTGCACCTGGTCACCCAAAGGACCATGTGCACCTGGTCACCCAAAAGGACCATGTGCACCTGGTCACCCAAAGGCCGGCGTGCACCTGGTCACCCAAAGGACCATGTGCACCTGGTCACCCAAAAGAACCGTGT
>NW_023493682.1:323235-328235 GCF_013265735.2 Oncorhynchus mykiss
GACACCACCCCCGTCTCTCTAGGACATGGAAGTCCTGTTGCCAAAAACCAGGTTTCTGAAATCGCGCCGGTACCTGTCTGGTCGACCCGCCACTGAGTGTGTAATCCAAAACAGGCCAAATATCGATGAAGCCCTGAACCTCACAGGGCTTCTGTGCGCCCCACCATCGGGGGTCAAATTCAACAAAAACGTGATAAATCAAAAAGTACACATCCGATCTTGATGGGGTTTTTTTTTGCACGAAAGTGCATAAATAGACGAGCATTTACATTCAATTAAAAACGTTTTTGTATAAAACATTTTAATAGGAAATCGTGTTTCAAGTTTTGGGAAAAAAGTGAATGTCACAGGATGCATAGGTTCCTGTGGATGCGAATTTTTTTTTACATTATGTAATTGTTGCCCATCACGAGAGAGGGTATGAGACGAAATTTGGGACCTCTAGCCCTTCGGGAAGTATTTTTAATCATTTTTTGAAAATTACAGAAATTGGTCGAAAAAATGACAGAGTCCCACTTTTCACAGCCGTGCACCTGGTGATTGAAAACGTGCATCTGGTAACCCAAAAATGCGGTTCTCAATGCGCTTGCCGGTGTTACAGATATACATGTCCGATAATGATGCACCCTACTACGGACCTTTTTCAATGGGGGTCGGCCTGAATTATTTATGGAAGGTATGATTACTTTTTTTTTCTCCGTGCAACTGGTGATTGAAAACGTGCACCTGGTCACCCAAAACACGGTTCTCTATGCGGTTAGCGGTGTTCCCGAGATTCATGTCCGATAATGATGCACCCTACTACGGACCTTTTCAATGGGGGCCGGTCCGAATTATTTATGGAAGGTATGATTTTTTTTTTCTCTCTCCGTGCAACTGGTGATTGAAAACGTGCATCTGGTAACCCAAAACACGGTTCTCTATGCGGTTAGCGGTGTTCCCGAGATTCATGTCCGATAATGATGCACCCTACTACGGACCTTTTCAATGGGGGCCGGTCCGAATTATTTATGGAAGGTATGATGATTTTTTTTTTTTTTCACACTTTTCCCTCTTTTCTCTCTCTGCCGGGGCCGGCCATGGGTGCTTTATGGACGGTTTAAAACATGACTATGGATGCAAATGCTCATTTTCCTCCGTGCACCTGGTGATTGAAAACGTGCATCTGGTAACCCAAAAATTATAAAAGGGTTTTAAATACTTTTACCCGTCATTCTATTGATATAGCCCGCTAGGGGAGTGCCCCACTACGGCCCTCTCTCTGTCAGGGCCGTCCTTGGGTGCTTTTTACACACTTTAAGAAATCACGATGGATGCAGATTGCTATTAATCCTCCGTGCAACTGGTGATTGAAAACGTGCATCTGGTAACCCAAAATTTCAAATATGGTTCAAAATGAATTTAAAGGCACCCCTCTCATTGTTGCCCGCTATGGGAGCACCCCACTAAGGCCCTGTCTCGGTCGGGCCCGTCCTGAGTGCTTTATAGACACTTTAAGAAATCGCGATGGATGCAGATTGCTATTAATCCTCCGTGCAACTGGTGATTGAAAATGTGCAACTGGTGATTGAAAACGTGCACCTGGTCACCCAAAACACGGTTCTCTATGCGGTTAGCGGTGTTCCATCTATTCATGTCCGCTTATGGCGCACCCTACTACGGACCTTTAGCAATGGGGGCCGGCCCGAATTATTTATGGAAGGTCTGATGATGATTTTTTTTTTTTTTTCACCATCTCTTTCTCTCTCTGCCGGGGCCGGCCAAGAGTGCTTTATGGACGGTTTAAAACATGACTATGGATGCAAATGCTCATTTTCCTCCGTGCACCTGGTGATTGAAAACGTGCATCTGGTAACCCAAAAATTATAAAAGGGTTTTAAATACTTTTACCCGTCATTCTATTGATATAGCCCGCTAGGGGAGTGCCCCACTACGGCCCTCTCTCTGTCAGGGCCGTCCTTGGGTGCTTTTTACACACTTTAAGAAATCACGATGGATGCAGATTGCTATTAATCCTCCGTGCAACTGGTGATTGAAAACGTGCATCTGGTAACCCAAAATTTCAAATATGGTTCAAAATGAATTTAAAGGCACCCCTCTCATTGTTGCCCGCTATGGGAGCACCCCACTAAGGCCCTGTCTCGGTCGGGCCCGTCCTGAGTGCTTTATAGACACTTTAAGAAATCGCGATGGATGCAGATTGCTATTAATCCTCCGTGCAACTGGTGATTGAAAATGTGCAACTGGTGATTGAAAACGTGCACCTGGTCACCCAAAACACGGTTCTCTATGCGGTTAGCGGTGTTCCATCTATTCATGTCCGCTTATGGCGCACCCTACTACGGACCTTTAGCAATGGGGGCCGGCCCGAATTATTTATGGAAGGTCTGATGATGATTTTTTTTTTTTTTCACCATCTCTTTCTCTCTCTGCCGGGGCCGGCCAAGAGTGCTTTATGGACGGTTTAAAACATGACTATGGATGCAAATGCTCATTTTCCTCCGTGCACCTGGTGATTGAAAACGTGCATCTGGTAACCCAAAAATTATAAAAGGGTTTTAAATACTTTTACCCGTCATTCTATTGATATAGCCCGCTAGGGGAGTGCCCCACTACGGCCCTCTCTCTGTCAGGGCCGTCCTTGGGTGCTTTTTACACACTTTAAGAAATCACGATGGATGCAGATTGCTATTAATCCTCCGTGCAACTGGTGATTGAAAACGTGCATCTGGTAACCCAAAATTTCAAATATGGTTCAAAATGAATTTAAAGGCACCCCTCTCATTGTTGCCCGCTATGGGAGCACCCCACTAAGGCCCTGTCTCGGTCGGGCCCGTCCTGAGTGCTTTATAGACACTTTAAGAAATCGCGATGGATGCAGATTGCTATTAATCCTCCGTGCAACTGGTGATTGAAAATGTGCAACTGGTGATTGAAAACGTGCACCTGGTCACCCAAAACACGGTTCTCTATGCGGTTAGCGGTGTTCCATCTATTCATGTCCGCTTATGGCGCACCCTACTACGGACCTTTAGCAATGGGGGCCGGCCCGAATTATTTATGGAAGGTCTGATGATGATTTTTTTTTTTTTTTCACCATCTCTTTCTCTCTCTGCCGGGGCCGGCCAAGAGTGCTTTATGGACGGTTTAAAACATGACTATGGATGCAAATGCTCATTTTCCTCCGTGCACCTGGTGATTGAAAACGTGCATCTGGTAACCCAAAAATTATAAAAGGGTTTTAAATACTTTTACCCGTCATTCTATTGATATAGCCCGCTAGGGGAGTGCCCCACTACGGCCCTCTCTCTGTCAGGGCCGTCCTTGGGTGCTTTTTACACACTTTAAGAAATCACGATGGATGCAGATTGCTATTAATCCTCCGTGCAACTGGTGATTGAAAACGTGCATCTGGTAACCCAAAATTTCAAATATGGTTCAAAATGAATTTAAAGGCACCCCTCTCATTGTTGCCCGCTATGGGAGCACCCCACTAAGGCCCTGTCTCGGTCGGGCCCGTCCTGAGTGCTTTATAGACACTTTAAGAAATCGCGATGGATGCAGATTGCTATTAATCCTCCGTGCAACTGGTGATTGAAAATGTGCAACTGGTGATTGAAAACGTGCACCTGGTCACCCAAAACACGGTTCTCTATGCGGTTAGCGGTGTTCCATCTATTCATGTCCGCTTATGGCGCACCCTACTACGGACCTTTAGCAATGGGGGCCGGCCCGAATTATTTATGGAAGGTCTGATGATGATTTTTTTTTTTTTTCACCATCTCTTTCTCTCTCTGCCGGGGCCGGCCAAGAGTGCTTTATGGACGGTTTAAAACATGACTATGGATGCAAATGCTCATTTTCCTCCGTGCACCTGGTGATTGAAAACGTGCATCTGGTAACCCAAAAATTATAAAAGGGTTTTAAATACTTTTACCCGTCATTCTATTGATATAGCCCGCTAGGGGAGTGCCCCACTACGGCCCTCTCTCTGTCAGGGCCGTCCTTGGGTGCTTTTTACACACTTTAAGAAATCACGATGGATGCAGATTGCTATTAATCCTCCGTGCAACTGGTGATTGAAAACGTGCATCTGGTAACCCAAAAATTATAAAACGGTTTTAAATACTTTTACCGGTCATTCTATTGATATAGCCCGCTATGGGAGCACCCCACTAAGGCCCTGTCTCGGTCGGGGCCGTCCTTCAGTGCTTTATATACAGTTTCATATATTACGATGGATGCAGATTGTGATTGTTTTCCAAAAGACCCGTGTGCATCTGGTAACCCAAAAATTATAAAACTGTTTTAAATCATTTTACCGGTCATTCTATTGATATAGCCCGCTAGGGGAGTACCCTACTACGGCCCTCTCTCGGTCAGGCCCGTCCTTAGGTGCTTTATATACAGTTTAAGATATTACGATGGATGCAGATTGTGATTGTTTTCCAAAAGACCCGTGTGCATCTGGTAACCCAAAAATTAAAATATGGTTCAAAACCCGGGTAACACCACTCTATTTACGGACATGACAGTAGAGCTTACCCCCTGGAGCTATTGACCTCCAGGCTTGTAGGCCCTTACTCACCACCCGGGTATCACCCCTCTATTTCGGGGATGATACCAGCAGGGGACCCCCCCCACCTCCACAACCTCGCATACCAGGTGAACCAGGGCACCCACACTTAAGCACCCCTCCTCGGACATTAAAGCAGATAACCGCGCTGTTATGAACCGCGTGCACCTGGTCACCCAAATGGAACTTGTGCACCTGGTCACCCAAAAGGACCGGCGTGCACCTGGTCACCCAAAGGCCGGCGTGCACCTGGTCACCCAAAAGGACCATGTGCACCTGGTCACCCAAAGGCCGGCGTGCACCTGGTCACCCAAAAGGACCGTGTGCACCTGGTCACCCAAAGGCCGGCGTGCACCTGGTCACCCAAAGGACCATGTGCACCTGGTCACCCAAAAGGACCATGTGCACCTGGTCACCCAAAGGC
>NW_023493682.1:340735-348235 GCF_013265735.2 Oncorhynchus mykiss
TGTCAGGGCCGTCCTTGGGTGCTTTTTACACACTTTAAGAAATCACGATGGATGCAGATTGCTATTAATCCTCCGTGCAACTGGTGATTGAAAACGTGCATCTGGTAACCCAAAATTTCAAATATGGTTCAAAATGAATTTAAAGGCACCCCTCTCATTGTTGCCCGCTATGGGAGCACCCCACTAAGGCCCTGTCTCGGTCGGGCCCGTCCTGAGTGCTTTATAGACACTTTAAGAAATCGCGATGGATGCAGATTGCTATTAATCCTCCGTGCAACTGGTGATTGAAAATGTGCAACTGGTGATTGAAAACGTGCACCTGGTCACCCAAAACACGGTTCTCTATGCGGTTAGCGGTGTTCCATCTATTCATGTCCGCTTATGGCGCACCCTACTACGGACCTTTAGCAATGGGGGCCGGCCCGAATTATTTATGGAAGGTCTGATGATGATTTTTTTTTTTTTTCACCATCTCTTTCTCTCTCTGCCGGGGCCGGCCAAGAGTGCTTTATGGACGGTTTAAAACATGACTATGGATGCAAATGCTCATTTTCCTCCGTGCACCTGGTGATTGAAAACGTGCATCTGGTAACCCAAAAATTATAAAAGGGTTTTAAATACTTTTACCCGTCATTCTATTGATATAGCCCGCTAGGGGAGTGCCCCACTACGGCCCTCTCTCTGTCAGGGCCGTCCTTGGGTGCTTTTTACACACTTTAAGAAATCACGATGGATGCAGATTGCTATTAATCCTCCGTGCAACTGGTGATTGAAAACGTGCATCTGGTAACCCAAAATTTCAAATATGGTTCAAAATGAATTTAAAGGCACCCCTCTCATTGTTGCCCGCTATGGGAGCACCCCACTAAGGCCCTGTCTCGGTCGGGCCCGTCCTGAGTGCTTTATAGACACTTTAAGAAATCGCGATGGATGCAGATTGCTATTAATCCTCCGTGCAACTGGTGATTGAAAATGTGCAACTGGTGATTGAAAACGTGCACCTGGTCACCCAAAACACGGTTCTCTATGCGGTTAGCGGTGTTCCATCTATTCATGTCCGCTTATGGCGCACCCTACTACGGACCTTTAGCAATGGGGGCCGGCCCGAATTATTTATGGAAGGTCTGATGATGATTTTTTTTTTTTTTTCACCATCTCTTTCTCTCTCTGCCGGGGCCGGCCAAGAGTGCTTTATGGACGGTTTAAAACATGACTATGGATGCAAATGCTCATTTTCCTCCGTGCACCTGGTGATTGAAAACGTGCATCTGGTAACCCAAAAATTATAAAAGGGTTTTAAATACTTTTACCCGTCATTCTATTGATATAGCCCGCTAGGGGAGTGCCCCACTACGGCCCTCTCTCTGTCAGGGCCGTCCTTGGGTGCTTTTTACACACTTTAAGAAATCACGATGGATGCAGATTGCTATTAATCCTCCGTGCAACTGGTGATTGAAAACGTGCATCTGGTAACCCAAAATTTCAAATATGGTTCAAAATGAATTTAAAGGCACCCCTCTCATTGTTGCCCGCTATGGGAGCACCCCACTAAGGCCCTGTCTCGGTCGGGCCCGTCCTGAGTGCTTTATAGACACTTTAAGAAATCGCGATGGATGCAGATTGCTATTAATCCTCCGTGCAACTGGTGATTGAAAATGTGCAACTGGTGATTGAAAACGTGCACCTGGTCACCCAAAACACGGTTCTCTATGCGGTTAGCGGTGTTCCATCTATTCATGTCCGCTTATGGCGCACCCTACTACGGACCTTTAGCAATGGGGGCCGGCCCGAATTATTTATGGAAGGTCTGATGATGATTTTTTTTTTTTTTCACCATCTCTTTCTCTCTCTGCCGGGGCCGGCCAAGAGTGCTTTATGGACGGTTTAAAACATGACTATGGATGCAAATGCTCATTTTCCTCCGTGCACCTGGTGATTGAAAACGTGCATCTGGTAACCCAAAAATTATAAAAGGGTTTTAAATACTTTTACCCGTCATTCTATTGATATAGCCCGCTAGGGGAGTGCCCCACTACGGCCCTCTCTCTGTCAGGGCCGTCCTTGGGTGCTTTTTACACACTTTAAGAAATCACGATGGATGCAGATTGCTATTAATCCTCCGTGCAACTGGTGATTGAAAACGTGCATCTGGTAACCCAAAATTTCAAATATGGTTCAAAATGAATTTAAAGGCACCCCTCTCATTGTTGCCCGCTATGGGAGCACCCCACTAAGGCCCTGTCTCGGTCGGGCCCGTCCTGAGTGCTTTATAGACACTTTAAGAAATCGCGATGGATGCAGATTGCTATTAATCCTCCGTGCAACTGGTGATTGAAAATGTGCAACTGGTGATTGAAAACGTGCACCTGGTCACCCAAAACACGGTTCTCTATGCGGTTAGCGGTGTTCCATCTATTCATGTCCGCTTATGGCGCACCCTACTACGGACCTTTAGCAATGGGGGCCGGCCCGAATTATTTATGGAAGGTCTGATGATGATTTTTTTTTTTTTTCACCATCTCTTTCTCTCTCTGCCGGGGCCGGCCAAGAGTGCTTTATGGACGGTTTAAAACATGACTATGGATGCAAATGCTCATTTTCCTCCGTGCACCTGGTGATTGAAAACGTGCATCTGGTAACCCAAAAATTATAAAAGGGTTTTAAATACTTTTACCCGTCATTCTATTGATATAGCCCGCTAGGGGAGTGCCCCACTACGGCCCTCTCTCTGTCAGGGCCGTCCTTGGGTGCTTTTTACACACTTTAAGAAATCACGATGGATGCAGATTGCTATTAATCCTCCGTGCAACTGGTGATTGAAAACGTGCATCTGGTAACCCAAAATTTCAAATATGGTTCAAAATGAATTTAAAGGCACCCCTCTCATTGTTGCCCGCTATGGGAGCACCCCACTAAGGCCCTGTCTCGGTCGGGCCCGTCCTGAGTGCTTTATAGACACTTTAAGAAATCGCGATGGATGCAGATTGCTATTAATCCTCCGTGCAACTGGTGATTGAAAATGTGCAACTGGTGATTGAAAACGTGCACCTGGTCACCCAAAACACGGTTCTCTATGCGGTTAGCGGTGTTCCATCTATTCATGTCCGCTTATGGCGCACCCTACTACGGACCTTTAGCAATGGGGGCCGGCCCGAATTATTTATGGAAGGTCTGATGATGATTTTTTTTTTTTTTCACCATCTCTTTCTCTCTCTGCCGGGGCCGGCCAAGAGTGCTTTATGGACGGTTTAAAACATGACTATGGATGCAAATGCTCATTTTCCTCCGTGCACCTGGTGATTGAAAACGTGCATCTGGTAACCCAAAAATTATAAAAGGGTTTTAAATACTTTTACCCGTCATTCTATTGATATAGCCCGCTAGGGGAGTGCCCCACTACGGCCCTCTCTCTGTCAGGGCCGTCCTTGGGTGCTTTTTACACACTTTAAGAAATCACGATGGATGCAGATTGCTATTAATCCTCCGTGCAACTGGTGATTGAAAACGTGCATCTGGTAACCCAAAATTTCAAATATGGTTCAAAATGAATTTAAAGGCACCCCTCTCATTGTTGCCCGCTATGGGAGCACCCCACTAAGGCCCTGTCTCGGTCGGGCCCGTCCTGAGTGCTTTATAGACACTTTAAGAAATCGCGATGGATGCAGATTGCTATTAATCCTCCGTGCAACTGGTGATTGAAAATGTGCAACTGGTGATTGAAAACGTGCACCTGGTCACCCAAAACACGGTTCTCTATGCGGTTAGCGGTGTTCCATCTATTCATGTCCGCTTATGGCGCACCCTACTACGGACCTTTAGCAATGGGGGCCGGCCCGAATTATTTATGGAAGGTCTGATGATGATTTTTTTTTTTTTTCACCATCTCTTTCTCTCTCTGCCGGGGCCGGCCAAGAGTGCTTTATGGACGGTTTAAAACATGACTATGGATGCAAATGCTCATTTTCCTCCGTGCACCTGGTGATTGAAAACGTGCATCTGGTAACCCAAAAATTATAAAAGGGTTTTAAATACTTTTACCCGTCATTCTATTGATATAGCCCGCTAGGGGAGTGCCCCACTACGGCCCTCTCTCTGTCAGGGCCGTCCTTGGGTGCTTTTTACACACTTTAAGAAATCACGATGGATGCAGATTGCTATTAATCCTCCGTGCAACTGGTGATTGAAAACGTGCATCTGGTAACCCAAAATTTCAAATATGGTTCAAAATGAATTTAAAGGCACCCCTCTCATTGTTGCCCGCTATGGGAGCACCCCACTAAGGCCCTGTCTCGGTCGGGCCCGTCCTGAGTGCTTTATAGACACTTTAAGAAATCGCGATGGATGCAGATTGCTATTAATCCTCCGTGCAACTGGTGATTGAAAATGTGCAACTGGTGATTGAAAACGTGCACCTGGTCACCCAAAACACGGTTCTCTATGCGGTTAGCGGTGTTCCATCTATTCATGTCCGCTTATGGCGCACCCTACTACGGACCTTTAGCAATGGGGGCCGGCCCGAATTATTTATGGAAGGTCTGATGATGATTTTTTTTTTTTTTCACCATCTCTTTCTCTCTCTGCCGGGGCCGGCCAAGAGTGCTTTATGGACGGTTTAAAACATGACTATGGATGCAAATGCTCATTTTCCTCCGTGCACCTGGTGATTGAAAACGTGCATCTGGTAACCCAAAAATTATAAAAGGGTTTTAAATACTTTTACCCGTCATTCTATTGATATAGCCCGCTAGGGGAGTGCCCCACTACGGCCCTCTCTCTGTCAGGGCCGTCCTTGGGTGCTTTTTACACACTTTAAGAAATCACGATGGATGCAGATTGCTATTAATCCTCCGTGCAACTGGTGATTGAAAACGTGCATCTGGTAACCCAAAATTTCAAATATGGTTCAAAATGAATTTAAAGGCACCCCTCTCATTGTTGCCCGCTATGGGAGCACCCCACTAAGGCCCTGTCTCGGTCGGGCCCGTCCTGAGTGCTTTATAGACACTTTAAGAAATCGCGATGGATGCAGATTGCTATTAATCCTCCGTGCAACTGGTGATTGAAAATGTGCAACTGGTGATTGAAAACGTGCACCTGGTCACCCAAAACACGGTTCTCTATGCGGTTAGCGGTGTTCCATCTATTCATGTCCGCTTATGGCGCACCCTACTACGGACCTTTAGCAATGGGGGCCGGCCCGAATTATTTATGGAAGGTCTGATGATGATTTTTTTTTTTTTTCACCATCTCTTTCTCTCTCTGCCGGGGCCGGCCAAGAGTGCTTTATGGACGGTTTAAAACATGACTATGGATGCAAATGCTCATTTTCCTCCGTGCACCTGGTGATTGAAAACGTGCATCTGGTAACCCAAAAATTATAAAAGGGTTTTAAATACTTTTACCCGTCATTCTATTGATATAGCCCGCTAGGGGAGTGCCCCACTACGGCCCTCTCTCTGTCAGGGCCGTCCTTGGGTGCTTTTTACACACTTTAAGAAATCACGATGGATGCAGATTGCTATTAATCCTCCGTGCAACTGGTGATTGAAAACGTGCATCTGGTAACCCAAAATTTCAAATATGGTTCAAAATGAATTTAAAGGCACCCCTCTCATTGTTGCCCGCTATGGGAGCACCCCACTAAGGCCCTGTCTCGGTCGGGCCCGTCCTGAGTGCTTTATAGACACTTTAAGAAATCGCGATGGATGCAGATTGCTATTAATCCTCCGTGCAACTGGTGATTGAAAATGTGCAACTGGTGATTGAAAACGTGCACCTGGTCACCCAAAACACGGTTCTCTATGCGGTTAGCGGTGTTCCATCTATTCATGTCCGCTTATGGCGCACCCTACTACGGACCTTTAGCAATGGGGGCCGGCCCGAATTATTTATGGAAGGTCTGATGATGATTTTTTTTTTTTTTCACCATCTCTTTCTCTCTCTGCCGGGGCCGGCCAAGAGTGCTTTATGGACGGTTTAAAACATGACTATGGATGCAAATGCTCATTTTCCTCCGTGCACCTGGTGATTGAAAACGTGCATCTGGTAACCCAAAAATTATAAAAGGGTTTTAAATACTTTTACCCGTCATTCTATTGATATAGCCCGCTAGGGGAGTGCCCCACTACGGCCCTCTCTCTGTCAGGGCCGTCCTTGGGTGCTTTTTACACACTTTAAGAAATCACGATGGATGCAGATTGCTATTAATCCTCCGTGCAACTGGTGATTGAAAACGTGCATCTGGTAACCCAAAAATTATAAAACGGTTTTAAATACTTTTACCGGTCATTCTATTGATATAGCCCGCTATGGGAGCACCCCACTAAGGCCCTGTCTCGGTCGGGGCCGTCCTTCAGTGCTTTATATACAGTTTCATATATTACGATGGATGCAGATTGTGATTGTTTTCCAAAAGACCCGTGTGCATCTGGTAACCCAAAAATTATAAAACTGTTTTAAATCATTTTACCGGTCATTCTATTGATATAGCCCGCTAGGGGAGTACCCTACTACGGCCCTCTCTCGGTCAGGCCCGTCCTTAGGTGCTTTATATACAGTTTAAGATATTACGATGGATGCAGATTGTGATTGTTTTCCAAAAGACCCGTGTGCATCTGGTAACCCAAAAATTAAAATATGGTTCAAAACCCGGGTAACACCACTCTATTTACGGACATGACAGTAGAGCTTACCCCCTGGAGCTATTGACCTCCAGGCTTGTAGGCCCTTACTCACCACCCGGGTATCACCCCTCTATTTCGGGGATGATACCAGCAGGGGACCCCCCCCACCTCCACAACCTCGCATACCAGGTGAACCAGGGCACCCACACTTAAGCACCCCTCCTCGGACATTAAAGCAGATAACCGCGCTGTTATGAACCGCGTGCACCTGGTCACCCAAATGGAACTTGTGCACCTGGTCACCCAAAAGGACCGGCGTGCACCTGGTCACCCAAAGGCCGGCGTGCACCTGGTCACCCAAAAGGACCATGTGCACCTGGTCACCCAAAGGCCGGCGTGCACCTGGTCACCCAAAAGGACCGTGTGCACCTGGTCACCCAAAGGCCGGCGTGCACCTGGTCACCCAAAGGACCATGTGCACCTGGTCACCCAAAAGGACCATGTGCACCTGGTCACCCAAAGGCCGGCGTGCACCTGGTCACCCAAAAGGACCATGTGCACCTGGTCACCCAAAGGCCGGCGTGCACCTGGTCACCCAAAGGACCATGTGCACCTGGTCACCCAAAAGGACCATGTGCACCTGGTCACCCAAAGGCCGGCGTGCACCTGGTCACCCAAAGGACCATGTGCACCTGGTCACCCAAAGGCCGGCGTGCACCTGGTCACCCAAAGGACCATGTGCACCTGGTCACCCAAAGGCCGGCGTGCACCTGGTCACCCAAAGGACCATGTGCACCTGGTCACCCAAAAGGACCATGTGCACCTGGTCACCCAAAGGCCGGCGTGCACCTGGTCACCCAAAGGACCATGTGCACCT
>NW_023493682.1:358235-361029 GCF_013265735.2 Oncorhynchus mykiss
ACCTGCCCAGGACAAGGCTCAATATCCTCCCACCACCAAGCTGGGCAACGTGGATCAAAAGTTAGGACACATCGGGCGCCGAAGGGTCTGGTCAAACCACTAAATCGGTCGCCGGCGGGAAAATGTCCAAAGTACCATGGTTCTGAGGGTCTGACTTCCCTCAAAACTGTCCGTTACTCATTTTCTATTCGGACTGAGCAGTTTGACACCACCCCCGTCTCTCTAGGACATGGAAGTCCTGTTGCCAAAAACCAGGTTTCTGAAATCGCGCCGGTACCTGTCTGGTCGACCCGCCACTGAGTGTGTAATCCAAAACAGGCCAAATATCGATGAAGCCCTGAACCTCACAGGGCTTCTGTGCGCCCCACCATCGGGGGTCAAATTCAACAAAAACGTGATAAATCAAAAAGTACACATCCGATCTTGATGGGGTTTTTTTTGCACGAAAGTGCATAAATAGACGAGCATTTACATTCAATTAAAAACGTTTTTGTATAAAACATTTTAATAGGAAATCGTGTTTCAAGTTTTGGGAAAAAAGTGAATGTCACAGGATGCATAGGTTCCTGTGGATGCGAATTTTTTTTACATTATGTAATTGTTGCCCATCACGAGAGAGGGTATGAGACGAAATTTGGGACCTCTAGCCCTTCGGGAAGTATTTTTAATCATTTTTTGAAAATTACAGAAATTGGTCGAAAAAATGACAGAGTCCCACTTTTCACAGCCGTGCACCTGGTGATTGAAAACGTGCATCTGGTAACCCAAAAATGCGGTTCTCAATGCGCTTGCCGGTGTTACAGATATACATGTCCGATAATGATGCACCCTACTACGGACCTTTTTCAATGGGGGTCGGCCTGAATTATTTATGGAAGGTATGATTACTTTTTTTTTCTCCGTGCAACTGGTGATTGAAAACGTGCACCTGGTCACCCAAAACACGGTTCTCTATGCGGTTAGCGGTGTTCCCGAGATTCATGTCCGATAATGATGCACCCTACTACGGACCTTTTCAATGGGGGCCGGTCCGAATTATTTATGGAAGGTATGATTTTTTTTTTCTCTCTCCGTGCAACTGGTGATTGAAAACGTGCATCTGGTAACCCAAAACACGGTTCTCTATGCGGTTAGCGGTGTTCCCGAGATTCATGTCCGATAATGATGCACCCTACTACGGACCTTTTCAATGGGGGCCGGTCCGAATTATTTATGGAAGGTATGATTTTTTTTTTTTTTCAACACTTTTCCCCTCTTTTTCTCTCTCTGCCGGGGCCGGCCCTGGGTGCTTTATGGACGGTTTAAAACATGACTATGGATGCAAATGCTCATTTTCCTCCGTGCACCTGGTGATTGAAAACGTGCATCTGGTAACCCAAAAATTATAAAAGGGTTTTAAATACTTTTACCCGTCATTCTATTGATATAGCCCGCTAGGGGAGTGCCCCACTACGGCCCTCTCTCTGTCAGGGCCGTCCTTGGGTGCTTTTTACACACTTTAAGAAATCACGATGGATGCAGATTGCTATTAATCCTCCGTGCAACTGGTGATTGAAAACGTGCATCTGGTAACCCAAAATTTCAAATATGGTTCAAAATGAATTTAAAGGCACCCCTCTCATTGTTGCCCGCTATGGGAGCACCCCACTAAGGCCCTGTCTCGGTCGGGCCCGTCCTGAGTGCTTTATAGACACTTTAAGAAATCGCGATGGATGCAGATTGCTATTAATCCTCCGTGCAACTGGTGATTGAAAATGTGCAACTGGTGATTGAAAACGTGCACCTGGTCACCCAAAACACGGTTCTCTATGCGGTTAGCGGTGTTCCATCTATTCATGTCCGCTTATGGCGCACCCTACTACGGACCTTTAGCAATGGGGGCCGGCCCGAATTATTTATGGAAGGTCTGATGATGATTTTTTTTTTTTTTCACCATCTCTTTCTCTCTCTGCCGGGGCCGGCCAAGAGTGCTTTATGGACGGTTTAAAACATGACTATGGATGCAAATGCTCATTTTCCTCCGTGCACCTGGTGATTGAAAACGTGCATCTGGTAACCCAAAAATTATAAAAGGGTTTTAAATACTTTTACCCGTCATTCTATTGATATAGCCCGCTAGGGGAGTGCCCCACTACGGCCCTCTCTCTGTCAGGGCCGTCCTTGGGTGCTTTTTACACACTTTAAGAAATCACGATGGATGCAGATTGCTATTAATCCTCCGTGCAACTGGTGATTGAAAACGTGCATCTGGTAACCCAAAATTTCAAATATGGTTCAAAATGAATTTAAAGGCACCCCTCTCATTGTTGCCCGCTATGGGAGCACCCCACTAAGGCCCTGTCTCGGTCGGGCCCGTCCTGAGTGCTTTATAGACACTTTAAGAAATCGCGATGGATGCAGATTGCTATTAATCCTCCGTGCAACTGGTGATTGAAAATGTGCAACTGGTGATTGAAAACGTGCACCTGGTCACCCAAAACACGGTTCTCTATGCGGTTAGCGGTGTTCCATCTATTCATGTCCGCTTATGGCGCACCCTACTACGGACCTTTAGCAATGGGGGCCGGCCCGAATTATTTATGGAAGGTCTGATGATGATTTTTTTTTTTTTTCACCATCTCTTTCTCTCTCTGCCGGGGCCGGCCAAGAGTGCTTTATGGACGGTTTAAAACATGACTATGGATGCAAATGCTCATTTTCCTCCGTGCACCTGGTGATTGAAAACGTGCATCTGGTAACCCAAAAATTATAAAAGGGTTTTAAATACTTTTACCCGTCATTCTATTGATATAGC
>NW_023493682.1:364651-372151 GCF_013265735.2 Oncorhynchus mykiss
CTCTCATTGTTGCCCGCTATGGGAGCACCCCACTAAGGCCCTGTCTCGGTCGGGCCCGTCCTGAGTGCTTTATAGACACTTTAAGAAATCGCGATGGATGCAGATTGCTATTAATCCTCCGTGCAACTGGTGATTGAAAATGTGCAACTGGTGATTGAAAACGTGCACCTGGTCACCCAAAACACGGTTCTCTATGCGGTTAGCGGTGTTCCATCTATTCATGTCCGCTTATGGCGCACCCTACTACGGACCTTTAGCAATGGGGGCCGGCCCGAATTATTTATGGAAGGTCTGATGATGATTTTTTTTTTTTTTCACCATCTCTTTCTCTCTCTGCCGGGGCCGGCCAAGAGTGCTTTATGGACGGTTTAAAACATGACTATGGATGCAAATGCTCATTTTCCTCCGTGCACCTGGTGATTGAAAACGTGCATCTGGTAACCCAAAAATTATAAAAGGGTTTTAAATACTTTTACCCGTCATTCTATTGATATAGCCCGCTAGGGGAGTGCCCCACTACGGCCCTCTCTCTGTCAGGGCCGTCCTTGGGTGCTTTTTACACACTTTAAGAAATCACGATGGATGCAGATTGCTATTAATCCTCCGTGCAACTGGTGATTGAAAACGTGCATCTGGTAACCCAAAATTTCAAATATGGTTCAAAATGAATTTAAAGGCACCCCTCTCATTGTTGCCCGCTATGGGAGCACCCCACTAAGGCCCTGTCTCGGTCGGGCCCGTCCTGAGTGCTTTATAGACACTTTAAGAAATCGCGATGGATGCAGATTGCTATTAATCCTCCGTGCAACTGGTGATTGAAAATGTGCAACTGGTGATTGAAAACGTGCACCTGGTCACCCAAAACACGGTTCTCTATGCGGTTAGCGGTGTTCCATCTATTCATGTCCGCTTATGGCGCACCCTACTACGGACCTTTAGCAATGGGGGCCGGCCCGAATTATTTATGGAAGGTCTGATGATGATTTTTTTTTTTTTTCACCATCTCTTTCTCTCTCTGCCGGGGCCGGCCAAGAGTGCTTTATGGACGGTTTAAAACATGACTATGGATGCAAATGCTCATTTTCCTCCGTGCACCTGGTGATTGAAAACGTGCATCTGGTAACCCAAAAATTATAAAAGGGTTTTAAATACTTTTACCCGTCATTCTATTGATATAGCCCGCTAGGGGAGTGCCCCACTACGGCCCTCTCTCTGTCAGGGCCGTCCTTGGGTGCTTTTTACACACTTTAAGAAATCACGATGGATGCAGATTGCTATTAATCCTCCGTGCAACTGGTGATTGAAAACGTGCATCTGGTAACCCAAAATTTCAAATATGGTTCAAAATGAATTTAAAGGCACCCCTCTCATTGTTGCCCGCTATGGGAGCACCCCACTAAGGCCCTGTCTCGGTCGGGCCCGTCCTGAGTGCTTTATAGACACTTTAAGAAATCGCGATGGATGCAGATTGCTATTAATCCTCCGTGCAACTGGTGATTGAAAATGTGCAACTGGTGATTGAAAACGTGCACCTGGTCACCCAAAACACGGTTCTCTATGCGGTTAGCGGTGTTCCATCTATTCATGTCCGCTTATGGCGCACCCTACTACGGACCTTTAGCAATGGGGGCCGGCCCGAATTATTTATGGAAGGTCTGATGATGATTTTTTTTTTTTTTCACCATCTCTTTCTCTCTCTGCCGGGGCCGGCCAAGAGTGCTTTATGGACGGTTTAAAACATGACTATGGATGCAAATGCTCATTTTCCTCCGTGCACCTGGTGATTGAAAACGTGCATCTGGTAACCCAAAAATTATAAAAGGGTTTTAAATACTTTTACCCGTCATTCTATTGATATAGCCCGCTAGGGGAGTGCCCCACTACGGCCCTCTCTCTGTCAGGGCCGTCCTTGGGTGCTTTTTACACACTTTAAGAAATCACGATGGATGCAGATTGCTATTAATCCTCCGTGCAACTGGTGATTGAAAACGTGCATCTGGTAACCCAAAATTTCAAATATGGTTCAAAATGAATTTAAAGGCACCCCTCTCATTGTTGCCCGCTATGGGAGCACCCCACTAAGGCCCTGTCTCGGTCGGGCCCGTCCTGAGTGCTTTATAGACACTTTAAGAAATCGCGATGGATGCAGATTGCTATTAATCCTCCGTGCAACTGGTGATTGAAAATGTGCAACTGGTGATTGAAAACGTGCACCTGGTCACCCAAAACACGGTTCTCTATGCGGTTAGCGGTGTTCCATCTATTCATGTCCGCTTATGGCGCACCCTACTACGGACCTTTAGCAATGGGGGCCGGCCCGAATTATTTATGGAAGGTCTGATGATGATTTTTTTTTTTTTTCACCATCTCTTTCTCTCTCTGCCGGGGCCGGCCAAGAGTGCTTTATGGACGGTTTAAAACATGACTATGGATGCAAATGCTCATTTTCCTCCGTGCACCTGGTGATTGAAAACGTGCATCTGGTAACCCAAAAATTATAAAAGGGTTTTAAATACTTTTACCCGTCATTCTATTGATATAGCCCGCTAGGGGAGTGCCCCACTACGGCCCTCTCTCTGTCAGGGCCGTCCTTGGGTGCTTTTTACACACTTTAAGAAATCACGATGGATGCAGATTGCTATTAATCCTCCGTGCAACTGGTGATTGAAAACGTGCATCTGGTAACCCAAAATTTCAAATATGGTTCAAAATGAATTTAAAGGCACCCCTCTCATTGTTGCCCGCTATGGGAGCACCCCACTAAGGCCCTGTCTCGGTCGGGCCCGTCCTGAGTGCTTTATAGACACTTTAAGAAATCGCGATGGATGCAGATTGCTATTAATCCTCCGTGCAACTGGTGATTGAAAATGTGCAACTGGTGATTGAAAACGTGCACCTGGTCACCCAAAACACGGTTCTCTATGCGGTTAGCGGTGTTCCATCTATTCATGTCCGCTTATGGCGCACCCTACTACGGACCTTTAGCAATGGGGGCCGGCCCGAATTATTTATGGAAGGTCTGATGATGATTTTTTTTTTTTTTCACCATCTCTTTCTCTCTCTGCCGGGGCCGGCCAAGAGTGCTTTATGGACGGTTTAAAACATGACTATGGATGCAAATGCTCATTTTCCTCCGTGCACCTGGTGATTGAAAACGTGCATCTGGTAACCCAAAAATTATAAAAGGGTTTTAAATACTTTTACCCGTCATTCTATTGATATAGCCCGCTAGGGGAGTGCCCCACTACGGCCCTCTCTCTGTCAGGGCCGTCCTTGGGTGCTTTTTACACACTTTAAGAAATCACGATGGATGCAGATTGCTATTAATCCTCCGTGCAACTGGTGATTGAAAACGTGCATCTGGTAACCCAAAATTTCAAATATGGTTCAAAATGAATTTAAAGGCACCCCTCTCATTGTTGCCCGCTATGGGAGCACCCCACTAAGGCCCTGTCTCGGTCGGGCCCGTCCTGAGTGCTTTATAGACACTTTAAGAAATCGCGATGGATGCAGATTGCTATTAATCCTCCGTGCAACTGGTGATTGAAAATGTGCAACTGGTGATTGAAAACGTGCACCTGGTCACCCAAAACACGGTTCTCTATGCGGTTAGCGGTGTTCCATCTATTCATGTCCGCTTATGGCGCACCCTACTACGGACCTTTAGCAATGGGGGCCGGCCCGAATTATTTATGGAAGGTCTGATGATGATTTTTTTTTTTTTTCACCATCTCTTTCTCTCTCTGCCGGGGCCGGCCAAGAGTGCTTTATGGACGGTTTAAAACATGACTATGGATGCAAATGCTCATTTTCCTCCGTGCACCTGGTGATTGAAAACGTGCATCTGGTAACCCAAAAATTATAAAAGGGTTTTAAATACTTTTACCCGTCATTCTATTGATATAGCCCGCTAGGGGAGTGCCCCACTACGGCCCTCTCTCTGTCAGGGCCGTCCTTGGGTGCTTTTTACACACTTTAAGAAATCACGATGGATGCAGATTGCTATTAATCCTCCGTGCAACTGGTGATTGAAAACGTGCATCTGGTAACCCAAAATTTCAAATATGGTTCAAAATGAATTTAAAGGCACCCCTCTCATTGTTGCCCGCTATGGGAGCACCCCACTAAGGCCCTGTCTCGGTCGGGCCCGTCCTGAGTGCTTTATAGACACTTTAAGAAATCGCGATGGATGCAGATTGCTATTAATCCTCCGTGCAACTGGTGATTGAAAATGTGCAACTGGTGATTGAAAACGTGCACCTGGTCACCCAAAACACGGTTCTCTATGCGGTTAGCGGTGTTCCATCTATTCATGTCCGCTTATGGCGCACCCTACTACGGACCTTTAGCAATGGGGGCCGGCCCGAATTATTTATGGAAGGTCTGATGATGATTTTTTTTTTTTTTTCACCATCTCTTTCTCTCTCTGCCGGGGCCGGCCAAGAGTGCTTTATGGACGGTTTAAAACATGACTATGGATGCAAATGCTCATTTTCCTCCGTGCACCTGGTGATTGAAAACGTGCATCTGGTAACCCAAAAATTATAAAAGGGTTTTAAATACTTTTACCCGTCATTCTATTGATATAGCCCGCTAGGGGAGTGCCCCACTACGGCCCTCTCTCTGTCAGGGCCGTCCTTGGGTGCTTTTTACACACTTTAAGAAATCACGATGGATGCAGATTGCTATTAATCCTCCGTGCAACTGGTGATTGAAAACGTGCATCTGGTAACCCAAAATTTCAAATATGGTTCAAAATGAATTTAAAGGCACCCCTCTCATTGTTGCCCGCTATGGGAGCACCCCACTAAGGCCCTGTCTCGGTCGGGCCCGTCCTGAGTGCTTTATAGACACTTTAAGAAATCGCGATGGATGCAGATTGCTATTAATCCTCCGTGCAACTGGTGATTGAAAATGTGCAACTGGTGATTGAAAACGTGCACCTGGTCACCCAAAACACGGTTCTCTATGCGGTTAGCGGTGTTCCATCTATTCATGTCCGCTTATGGCGCACCCTACTACGGACCTTTAGCAATGGGGGCCGGCCCGAATTATTTATGGAAGGTCTGATGATGATTTTTTTTTTTTTTCACCATCTCTTTCTCTCTCTGCCGGGGCCGGCCAAGAGTGCTTTATGGACGGTTTAAAACATGACTATGGATGCAAATGCTCATTTTCCTCCGTGCACCTGGTGATTGAAAACGTGCATCTGGTAACCCAAAAATTATAAAAGGGTTTTAAATACTTTTACCCGTCATTCTATTGATATAGCCCGCTAGGGGAGTGCCCCACTACGGCCCTCTCTCTGTCAGGGCCGTCCTTGGGTGCTTTTTACACACTTTAAGAAATCACGATGGATGCAGATTGCTATTAATCCTCCGTGCAACTGGTGATTGAAAACGTGCATCTGGTAACCCAAAAATTATAAAACGGTTTTAAATACTTTTACCGGTCATTCTATTGATATAGCCCGCTATGGGAGCACCCCACTAAGGCCCTGTCTCGGTCGGGGCCGTCCTTCAGTGCTTTATATACAGTTTCATATATTACGATGGATGCAGATTGTGATTGTTTTCCAAAAGACCCGTGTGCATCTGGTAACCCAAAAATTATAAAACTGTTTTAAATCATTTTACCGGTCATTCTATTGATATAGCCCGCTAGGGGAGTACCCTACTACGGCCCTCTCTCGGTCAGGCCCGTCCTTAGGTGCTTTATATACAGTTTAAGATATTACGATGGATGCAGATTGTGATTGTTTTCCAAAAGACCCGTGTGCATCTGGTAACCCAAAAATTAAAATATGGTTCAAAACCCGGGTAACACCACTCTATTTACGGACATGACAGTAGAGCTTACCCCCTGGAGCTATTGACCTCCAGGCTTGTAGGCCCTTACTCACCACCCGGGTATCACCCCTCTATTTCGGGGATGATACCAGCAGGGGACCCCCCCCACCTCCACAACCTCGCATACCAGGTGAACCAGGGCACCCACACTTAAGCACCCCTCCTCGGACATTAAAGCAGATAACCGCGCTGTTATGAACCGCGTGCACCTGGTCACCCAAATGGAACTTGTGCACCTGGTCACCCAAAAGGACCGGCGTGCACCTGGTCACCCAAAGGCCGGCGTGCACCTGGTCACCCAAAAGGACCATGTGCACCTGGTCACCCAAAGGCCGGCGTGCACCTGGTCACCCAAAAGGACCGTGTGCACCTGGTCACCCAAAGGCCGGCGTGCACCTGGTCACCCAAAGGACCATGTGCACCTGGTCACCCAAAAGGACCATGTGCACCTGGTCACCCAAAGGCCGGCGTGCACCTGGTCACCCAAAAGGACCATGTGCACCTGGTCACCCAAAGGCCGGCGTGCACCTGGTCACCCAAAGGACCATGTGCACCTGGTCACCCAAAAGGACCATGTGCACCTGGTCACCCAAAGGCCGGCGTGCACCTGGTCACCCAAAGGACCATGTGCACCTGGTCACCCAAAGGCCGGCGTGCACCTGGTCACCCAAAGGACCATGTGCACCTGGTCACCCAAAGGCCGGCGTGCACCTGGTCACCCAAAGGACCATGTGCACCTGGTCACCCAAAAGGACCATGTGCACCTGGTCACCCAAAGGCCGGCGTGCACCTGGTCACCCAAAGGACCATGTGCACCTGGTCACCCAAAGGCCGGCGTGCACCTGGTCACCCAAAGGACCATGTGCACCTGGTCACCCAAAGGCCGGCGTGCACCTGGTCACCCAAAGGACCATGTGCACCTGGTCACCCAAAAGGACCATGTGCACCTGGTCACCCAAAGGCCGGCGTGCACCTGGTCACCCAAAGGACCATGTGCACCTGGTCACCCAAAAGAACCGTGTGCACCTGGTCACCCAAAGGCCGGCGTGCACCTGGTCACCCAAAGGACCATGTGCACCTGGTCACCCAAAAGGACCATGTGCACCTGGTCACCCAAAGGCCGGCGTGCACCTGGTCACCCAAAGGACCATGTGCACCTGGTCACCCAAAAGAACCGTGTGCACCTGGTCACCCAAAGGCCGGCGTGCACCTGGTCACCCAAAGGACCATGTGCACCTGGTCACCCAAAAGGACCATGTGCACCTGGTCACCCAAAGGCCGGCGTGCACCTGGTCACCCAAAGGACCATGTGCACCTGGTCACCCAAAAGAACCGTGTGCACCTGGTCACCCAAAGGCCGGCGTGCACCTGGTCACCCAAAGGACCATGTGCACCTGGTCACCCAAAAGAACCGTGTGCACCTGGTCACCCAAAGGCCGGCGTGCACCTGGTCACCCAAAGGACCATGTGCACCTGGTCACCCAAAAGCCGGCGTGCACCTGGTCACCCAAATGGAACTTGTGCACCTGGTCACCCAAAAGCCGGCGTGCACCTGGTCACCCAAATGGAACTTGTGCACCTGGTCACCCAAAAGCCGGCGTGCACCTGGTCACCCAAATGGAACTTGTGCACCTGGTCACCCAAAAGACCG
>NW_023493682.1:382151-394651 GCF_013265735.2 Oncorhynchus mykiss
CTACGGACCTTTTTCAATGGGGGTCGGCCTGAATTATTTATGGAAGGTATGATTACTTTTTTTTTCTCCGTGCAACTGGTGATTGAAAACGTGCACCTGGTCACCCAAAACACGGTTCTCTATGCGGTTAGCGGTGTTCCCGAGATTCATGTCCGATAATGATGCACCCTACTACGGACCTTTTCAATGGGGCCGGTCCGAATTATTTATGGAAGGTATGATTTTTTTTTTCTCTCTCCGTGCAACTGGTGATTGAAAACGTGCATCTGGTAACCCAAAACACGGTTCTCTATGCGGTTAGCGGTGTTCCCGAGATTCATGTCCGATAATGATGCACCCTACTACGGACCTTTTCAATGGGGGCCGGTCCGAATTATTTATGGAAGGTATGATTTTTTTTTTTTTCAACACTTTTCCCCTCTTTTTCTCTCTCTGCCGGGGCCGGCCCTGGGTGCTTTATGGACGGTTTAAAACATGACTATGGATGCAAATGCTCATTTTCCTCCGTGCACCTGGTGATTGAAAACGTGCATCTGGTAACCCAAAAATTATAAAAGGGTTTTAAATACTTTTACCCGTCATTCTATTGATATAGCCCGCTAGGGGAGTGCCCCACTACGGCCCTCTCTCTGTCAGGGCCGTCCTTGGGTGCTTTTTACACACTTTAAGAAATCACGATGGATGCAGATTGCTATTAATCCTCCGTGCAACTGGTGATTGAAAACGTGCATCTGGTAACCCAAAATTTCAAATATGGTTCAAAATGAATTTAAAGGCACCCCTCTCATTGTTGCCCGCTATGGGAGCACCCCACTAAGGCCCTGTCTCGGTCGGGCCCGTCCTGAGTGCTTTATAGACACTTTAAGAAATCGCGATGGATGCAGATTGCTATTAATCCTCCGTGCAACTGGTGATTGAAAATGTGCAACTGGTGATTGAAAACGTGCACCTGGTCACCCAAAACACGGTTCTCTATGCGGTTAGCGGTGTTCCATCTATTCATGTCCGCTTATGGCGCACCCTACTACGGACCTTTAGCAATGGGGGCCGGCCCGAATTATTTATGGAAGGTCTGATGATGATTTTTTTTTTTTTTTCACCATCTCTTTCTCTCTCTGCCGGGGCCGGCCAAGAGTGCTTTATGGACGGTTTAAACATGACTATGGATGCAAATGCTCATTTTCCTCCGTGCACCTGGTGATTGAAAACGTGCATCTGGTAACCCAAAAATTATAAAAGGGTTTTAAATACTTTTACCCGTCATTCTATTGATATAGCCCGCTAGGGGAGTGCCCCACTACGGCCCTCTCTCTGTCAGGGCCGTCCTTGGGTGCTTTTTACACACTTTAAGAAATCACGATGGATGCAGATTGCTATTAATCCTCCGTGCAACTGGTGATTGAAAACGTGCATCTGGTAACCCAAAATTTCAAATATGGTTCAAAATGAATTTAAAGGCACCCCTCTCATTGTTGCCCGCTATGGGAGCACCCCACTAAGGCCCTGTCTCGGTCGGGCCCGTCCTGAGTGCTTTATAGACACTTTAAGAAATCGCGATGGATGCAGATTGCTATTAATCCTCCGTGCAACTGGTGATTGAAAATGTGCAACTGGTGATTGAAAACGTGCACCTGGTCACCCAAAACACGGTTCTCTATGCGGTTAGCGGTGTTCCATCTATTCATGTCCGCTTATGGCGCACCCTACTACGGACCTTTAGCAATGGGGGCCGGCCCGAATTATTTATGGAAGGTCTGATGATGATTTTTTTTTTTTTTCACCATCTCTTTCTCTCTCTGCCGGGGCCGGCCAAGAGTGCTTTATGGACGGTTTAAAACATGACTATGGATGCAAATGCTCATTTTCCTCCGTGCACCTGGTGATTGAAAACGTGCATCTGGTAACCCAAAAATTATAAAAGGGTTTTAAATACTTTTACCCGTCATTCTATTGATATAGCCCGCTAGGGGAGTGCCCCACTACGGCCCTCTCTCTGTCAGGGCCGTCCTTGGGTGCTTTTTACACACTTTAAGAAATCACGATGGATGCAGATTGCTATTAATCCTCCGTGCAACTGGTGATTGAAAACGTGCATCTGGTAACCCAAAATTTCAAATATGGTTCAAAATGAATTTAAAGGCACCCCTCTCATTGTTGCCCGCTATGGGAGCACCCCACTAAGGCCCTGTCTCGGTCGGGCCCGTCCTGAGTGCTTTATAGACACTTTAAGAAATCGCGATGGATGCAGATTGCTATTAATCCTCCGTGCAACTGGTGATTGAAAATGTGCAACTGGTGATTGAAAACGTGCACCTGGTCACCCAAAACACGGTTCTCTATGCGGTTAGCGGTGTTCCATCTATTCATGTCCGCTTATGGCGCACCCTACTACGGACCTTTAGCAATGGGGGCCGGCCCGAATTATTTATGGAAGGTCTGATGATGATTTTTTTTTTTTTTTCACCATCTCTTTCTCTCTCTGCCGGGGCCGGCCAAGAGTGCTTTATGGACGGTTTAAAACATGACTATGGATGCAAATGCTCATTTTCCTCCGTGCACCTGGTGATTGAAAACGTGCATCTGGTAACCCAAAAATTATAAAAGGGTTTTAAATACTTTTACCCGTCATTCTATTGATATAGCCCGCTAGGGGAGTGCCCCACTACGGCCCTCTCTCTGTCAGGGCCGTCCTTGGGTGCTTTTTACACACTTTAAGAAATCACGATGGATGCAGATTGCTATTAATCCTCCGTGCAACTGGTGATTGAAAACGTGCATCTGGTAACCCAAAATTTCAAATATGGTTCAAAATGAATTTAAAGGCACCCCTCTCATTGTTGCCCGCTATGGGAGCACCCCACTAAGGCCCTGTCTCGGTCGGGCCCGTCCTGAGTGCTTTATAGACACTTTAAGAAATCGCGATGGATGCAGATTGCTATTAATCCTCCGTGCAACTGGTGATTGAAAATGTGCAACTGGTGATTGAAAACGTGCACCTGGTCACCCAAAACACGGTTCTCTATGCGGTTAGCGGTGTTCCATCTATTCATGTCCGCTTATGGCGCACCCTACTACGGACCTTTAGCAATGGGGGCCGGCCCGAATTATTTATGGAAGGTCTGATGATGATTTTTTTTTTTTTTCACCATCTCTTTCTCTCTCTGCCGGGGCCGGCCAAGAGTGCTTTATGGACGGTTTAAAACATGACTATGGATGCAAATGCTCATTTTCCTCCGTGCACCTGGTGATTGAAAACGTGCATCTGGTAACCCAAAAATTATAAAAGGGTTTTAAATACTTTTACCCGTCATTCTATTGATATAGCCCGCTAGGGGAGTGCCCCACTACGGCCCTCTCTCTGTCAGGCCGTCCTTGGGTGCTTTTTACACACTTTAAGAAATCACGATGGATGCAGATTGCTATTAATCCTCCGTGCAACTGGTGATTGAAAACGTGCATCTGGTAACCCAAAATTTCAAATATGGTTCAAAATGAATTTAAAGGCACCCCTCTCATTGTTGCCCGCTATGGGAGCACCCCACTAAGGCCCTGTCTCGGTCGGGCCCGTCCTGAGTGCTTTATAGACACTTTAAGAAATCGCGATGGATGCAGATTGCTATTAATCCTCCGTGCAACTGGTGATTGAAAATGTGCAACTGGTGATTGAAAACGTGCACCTGGTCACCCAAAACACGGTTCTCTATGCGGTTAGCGGTGTTCCATCTATTCATGTCCGCTTATGGCGCACCCTACTACGGACCTTTAGCAATGGGGGCCGGCCCGAATTATTTATGGAAGGTCTGATGATGATTTTTTTTTTTTTCACCATCTCTTTCTCTCTCTGCCGGGGCCGGCCAAGAGTGCTTTATGGACGGTTTAAAACATGACTATGGATGCAAATGCTCATTTTCCTCCGTGCACCTGGTGATTGAAAACGTGCATCTGGTAACCCAAAAATTATAAAAGGGTTTTAAATACTTTTACCCGTCATTCTATTGATATAGCCCGCTAGGGGAGTGCCCCACTACGGCCCTCTCTCTGTCAGGGCCGTCCTTGGGTGCTTTTTACACACTTTAAGAAATCACGATGGATGCAGATTGCTATTAATCCTCCGTGCAACTGGTGATTGAAAACGTGCATCTGGTAACCCAAAATTTCAAATATGGTTCAAAATGAATTTAAAGGCACCCCTCTCATTGTTGCCCGCTATGGGAGCACCCCACTAAGGCCCTGTCTCGGTCGGGCCCGTCCTGAGTGCTTTATAGACACTTTAAGAAATCGCGATGGATGCAGATTGCTATTAATCCTCCGTGCAACTGGTGATTGAAAATGTGCAACTGGTGATTGAAAACGTGCACCTGGTCACCCAAAACACGGTTCTCTATGCGGTTAGCGGTGTTCCATCTATTCATGTCCGCTTATGGCGCACCCTACTACGGACCTTTAGCAATGGGGGCCGGCCCGAATTATTTATGGAAGGTCTGATGATGATTTTTTTTTTTTTTTCACCATCTCTTTCTCTCTCTGCCGGGGCCGGCCAAGAGTGCTTTATGGACGGTTTAAAACATGACTATGGATGCAAATGCTCATTTTCCTCCGTGCACCTGGTGATTGAAAACGTGCATCTGGTAACCCAAAAATTATAAAAGGGTTTTAAATACTTTTACCCGTCATTCTATTGATATAGCCCGCTAGGGGAGTGCCCCACTACGGCCCTCTCTCTGTCAGGGCCGTCCTTGGGTGCTTTTTACACACTTTAAGAAATCACGATGGATGCAGATTGCTATTAATCCTCCGTGCAACTGGTGATTGAAAACGTGCATCTGGTAACCCAAAATTTCAAATATGGTTCAAAATGAATTTAAAGGCACCCCTCTCATTGTTGCCCGCTATGGGAGCACCCCACTAAGGCCCTGTCTCGGTCGGGCCCGTCCTGAGTGCTTTATAGACACTTTAAGAAATCGCGATGGATGCAGATTGCTATTAATCCTCCGTGCAACTGGTGATTGAAAATGTGCAACTGGTGATTGAAAACGTGCACCTGGTCACCCAAAACACGGTTCTCTATGCGGTTAGCGGTGTTCCATCTATTCATGTCCGCTTATGGCGCACCCTACTACGGACCTTTAGCAATGGGGGCCGGCCCGAATTATTTATGGAAGGTCTGATGATGATTTTTTTTTTTTTTCACCATCTCTTTCTCTCTCTGCCGGGGCCGGCCAAGAGTGCTTTATGGACGGTTTAAAACATGACTATGGATGCAAATGCTCATTTTCCTCCGTGCACCTGGTGATTGAAAACGTGCATCTGGTAACCCAAAAATTATAAAAGGGTTTTAAATACTTTTACCCGTCATTCTATTGATATAGCCCGCTAGGGGAGTGCCCCACTACGGCCCTCTCTCTGTCAGGGCCGTCCTTGGGTGCTTTTTACACACTTTAAGAAATCACGATGGATGCAGATTGCTATTAATCCTCCGTGCAACTGGTGATTGAAAACGTGCATCTGGTAACCCAAAATTTCAAATATGGTTCAAAATGAATTTAAAGGCACCCCTCTCATTGTTGCCCGCTATGGGAGCACCCCACTAAGGCCCTGTCTCGGTCGGGCCCGTCCTGAGTGCTTTATAGACACTTTAAGAAATCGCGATGGATGCAGATTGCTATTAATCCTCCGTGCAACTGGTGATTGAAAATGTGCAACTGGTGATTGAAAACGTGCACCTGGTCACCCAAAACACGGTTCTCTATGCGGTTAGCGGTGTTCCATCTATTCATGTCCGCTTATGGCGCACCCTACTACGGACCTTTAGCAATGGGGGCCGGCCCGAATTATTTATGGAAGGTCTGATGATGATTTTTTTTTTTTTTCACCATCTCTTTCTCTCTCTGCCGGGGCCGGCCAAGAGTGCTTTATGGACGGTTTAAAACATGACTATGGATGCAAATGCTCATTTTCCTCCGTGCACCTGGTGATTGAAAACGTGCATCTGGTAACCCAAAAATTATAAAAGGGTTTTAAATACTTTTACCCGTCATTCTATTGATATAGCCCGCTAGGGGAGTGCCCCACTACGGCCCTCTCTCTGTCAGGGCCGTCCTTGGGTGCTTTTTACACACTTTAAGAAATCACGATGGATGCAGATTGCTATTAATCCTCCGTGCAACTGGTGATTGAAAACGTGCATCTGGTAACCCAAAATTTCAAATATGGTTCAAAATGAATTTAAAGGCACCCCTCTCATTGTTGCCCGCTATGGGAGCACCCCACTAAGGCCCTGTCTCGGTCGGGCCCGTCCTGAGTGCTTTATAGACACTTTAAGAAATCGCGATGGATGCAGATTGCTATTAATCCTCCGTGCAACTGGTGATTGAAAATGTGCAACTGGTGATTGAAAACGTGCACCTGGTCACCCAAAACACGGTTCTCTATGCGGTTAGCGGTGTTCCATCTATTCATGTCCGCTTATGGCGCACCCTACTACGGACCTTTAGCAATGGGGGCCGGCCCGAATTATTTATGGAAGGTCTGATGATGATTTTTTTTTTTTTTCACCATCTCTTTCTCTCTCTGCCGGGGCCGGCCAAGAGTGCTTTATGGACGGTTTAAAACATGACTATGGATGCAAATGCTCATTTTCCTCCGTGCACCTGGTGATTGAAAACGTGCATCTGGTAACCCAAAAATTATAAAAGGGTTTTAAATACTTTTACCCGTCATTCTATTGATATAGCCCGCTAGGGGAGTGCCCCACTACGGCCCTCTCTCTGTCAGGGCCGTCCTTGGGTGCTTTTTACACACTTTAAGAAATCACGATGGATGCAGATTGCTATTAATCCTCCGTGCAACTGGTGATTGAAAACGTGCATCTGGTAACCCAAAATTTCAAATATGGTTCAAAATGAATTTAAAGGCACCCCTCTCATTGTTGCCCGCTATGGGAGCACCCCACTAAGGCCCTGTCTCGGTCGGGCCCGTCCTGAGTGCTTTATAGACACTTTAAGAAATCGCGATGGATGCAGATTGCTATTAATCCTCCGTGCAACTGGTGATTGAAAATGTGCAACTGGTGATTGAAAACGTGCACCTGGTCACCCAAAACACGGTTCTCTATGCGGTTAGCGGTGTTCCATCTATTCATGTCCGCTTATGGCGCACCCTACTACGGACCTTTAGCAATGGGGGCCGGCCCGAATTATTTATGGAAGGTCTGATGATGATTTTTTTTTTTTTTCACCATCTCTTTCTCTCTCTGCCGGGGCCGGCCAAGAGTGCTTTATGGACGGTTTAAAACATGACTATGGATGCAAATGCTCATTTTCCTCCGTGCACCTGGTGATTGAAAACGTGCATCTGGTAACCCAAAAATTATAAAAGGGTTTTAAATACTTTTACCCGTCATTCTATTGATATAGCCCGCTAGGGGAGTGCCCCACTACGGCCCTCTCTCTGTCAGGGCCGTCCTTGGGTGCTTTTTACACACTTTAAGAAATCACGATGGATGCAGATTGCTATTAATCCTCCGTGCAACTGGTGATTGAAAACGTGCATCTGGTAACCCAAAATTTCAAATATGGTTCAAAATGAATTTAAAGGCACCCCTCTCATTGTTGCCCGCTATGGGAGCACCCCACTAAGGCCCTGTCTCGGTCGGGCCCGTCCTGAGTGCTTTATAGACACTTTAAGAAATCGCGATGGATGCAGATTGCTATTAATCCTCCGTGCAACTGGTGATTGAAAATGTGCAACTGGTGATTGAAAACGTGCACCTGGTCACCCAAAACACGGTTCTCTATGCGGTTAGCGGTGTTCCATCTATTCATGTCCGCTTATGGCGCACCCTACTACGGACCTTTAGCAATGGGGGCCGGCCCGAATTATTTATGGAAGGTCTGATGATGATTTTTTTTTTTTTTCACCATCTCTTTCTCTCTCTGCCGGGGCCGGCCAAGAGTGCTTTATGGACGGTTTAAAACATGACTATGGATGCAAATGCTCATTTTCCTCCGTGCACCTGGTGATTGAAAACGTGCATCTGGTAACCCAAAAATTATAAAAGGGTTTTAAATACTTTTACCCGTCATTCTATTGATATAGCCCGCTAGGGGAGTGCCCCACTACGGCCCTCTCTCTGTCAGGGCCGTCCTTGGGTGCTTTTTACACACTTTAAGAAATCACGATGGATGCAGATTGCTATTAATCCTCCGTGCAACTGGTGATTGAAAACGTGCATCTGGTAACCCAAAATTTCAAATATGGTTCAAAATGAATTTAAAGGCACCCCTCTCATTGTTGCCCGCTATGGGAGCACCCCACTAAGGCCCTGTCTCGGTCGGGCCCGTCCTGAGTGCTTTATAGACACTTTAAGAAATCGCGATGGATGCAGATTGCTATTAATCCTCCGTGCAACTGGTGATTGAAAATGTGCAACTGGTGATTGAAAACGTGCACCTGGTCACCCAAAACACGGTTCTCTATGCGGTTAGCGGTGTTCCATCTATTCATGTCCGCTTATGGCGCACCCTACTACGGACCTTTAGCAATGGGGGCCGGCCCGAATTATTTATGGAAGGTCTGATGATGATTTTTTTTTTTTTTCACCATCTCTTTCTCTCTCTGCCGGGGCCGGCCAAGAGTGCTTTATGGACGGTTTAAAACATGACTATGGATGCAAATGCTCATTTTCCTCCGTGCACCTGGTGATTGAAAACGTGCATCTGGTAACCCAAAAATTATAAAAGGGTTTTAAATACTTTTACCCGTCATTCTATTGATATAGCCCGCTAGGGGAGTGCCCCACTACGGCCCTCTCTCTGTCAGGGCCGTCCTTGGGTGCTTTTTACACACTTTAAGAAATCACGATGGATGCAGATTGCTATTAATCCTCCGTGCAACTGGTGATTGAAAACGTGCATCTGGTAACCCAAAATTTCAAATATGGTTCAAAATGAATTTAAAGGCACCCCTCTCATTGTTGCCCGCTATGGGAGCACCCCACTAAGGCCCTGTCTCGGTCGGGCCCGTCCTGAGTGCTTTATAGACACTTTAAGAAATCGCGATGGATGCAGATTGCTATTAATCCTCCGTGCAACTGGTGATTGAAAATGTGCAACTGGTGATTGAAAACGTGCACCTGGTCACCCAAAACACGGTTCTCTATGCGGTTAGCGGTGTTCCATCTATTCATGTCCGCTTATGGCGCACCCTACTACGGACCTTTAGCAATGGGGGCCGGCCCGAATTATTTATGGAAGGTCTGATGATGATTTTTTTTTTTTTTTCACCATCTCTTTCTCTCTCTGCCGGGGCCGGCCAAGAGTGCTTTATGGACGGTTTAAAACATGACTATGGATGCAAATGCTCATTTTCCTCCGTGCACCTGGTGATTGAAAACGTGCATCTGGTAACCCAAAAATTATAAAAGGGTTTTAAATACTTTTACCCGTCATTCTATTGATATAGCCCGCTAGGGGAGTGCCCCACTACGGCCCTCTCTCTGTCAGGGCCGTCCTTGGGTGCTTTTTACACACTTTAAGAAATCACGATGGATGCAGATTGCTATTAATCCTCCGTGCAACTGGTGATTGAAAACGTGCATCTGGTAACCCAAAATTTCAAATATGGTTCAAAATGAATTTAAAGGCACCCCTCTCATTGTTGCCCGCTATGGGAGCACCCCACTAAGGCCCTGTCTCGGTCGGGCCCGTCCTGAGTGCTTTATAGACACTTTAAGAAATCGCGATGGATGCAGATTGCTATTAATCCTCCGTGCAACTGGTGATTGAAAATGTGCAACTGGTGATTGAAAACGTGCACCTGGTCACCCAAAACACGGTTCTCTATGCGGTTAGCGGTGTTCCATCTATTCATGTCCGCTTATGGCGCACCCTACTACGGACCTTTAGCAATGGGGGCCGGCCCGAATTATTTATGGAAGGTCTGATGATGATTTTTTTTTTTTTTCACCATCTCTTTCTCTCTCTGCCGGGGCCGGCCAAGAGTGCTTTATGGACGGTTTAAAACATGACTATGGATGCAAATGCTCATTTTCCTCCGTGCACCTGGTGATTGAAAACGTGCATCTGGTAACCCAAAAATTATAAAAGGGTTTTAAATACTTTTACCCGTCATTCTATTGATATAGCCCGCTAGGGGAGTGCCCCACTACGGCCCTCTCTCTGTCAGGGCCGTCCTTGGGTGCTTTTTACACACTTTAAGAAATCACGATGGATGCAGATTGCTATTAATCCTCCGTGCAACTGGTGATTGAAAACGTGCATCTGGTAACCCAAAATTTCAAATATGGTTCAAAATGAATTTAAAGGCACCCCTCTCATTGTTGCCCGCTATGGGAGCACCCCACTAAGGCCCTGTCTCGGTCGGGCCCGTCCTGAGTGCTTTATAGACACTTTAAGAAATCGCGATGGATGCAGATTGCTATTAATCCTCCGTGCAACTGGTGATTGAAAATGTGCAACTGGTGATTGAAAACGTGCACCTGGTCACCCAAAACACGGTTCTCTATGCGGTTAGCGGTGTTCCATCTATTCATGTCCGCTTATGGCGCACCCTACTACGGACCTTTAGCAATGGGGGCCGGCCCGAATTATTTATGGAAGGTCTGATGATGATTTTTTTTTTTTTTCACCATCTCTTTCTCTCTCTGCCGGGGCCGGCCAAGAGTGCTTTATGGACGGTTTAAAACATGACTATGGATGCAAATGCTCATTTTCCTCCGTGCACCTGGTGATTGAAAACGTGCATCTGGTAACCCAAAAATTATAAAAGGGTTTTAAATACTTTTACCCGTCATTCTATTGATATAGCCCGCTAGGGGAGTGCCCCACTACGGCCCTCTCTCTGTCAGGGCCGTCCTTGGGTGCTTTTTACACACTTTAAGAAATCACGATGGATGCAGATTGCTATTAATCCTCCGTGCAACTGGTGATTGAAAACGTGCATCTGGTAACCCAAAATTTCAAATATGGTTCAAAATGAATTTAAAGGCACCCCTCTCATTGTTGCCCGCTATGGGAGCACCCCACTAAGGCCCTGTCTCGGTCGGGCCCGTCCTGAGTGCTTTATAGACACTTTAAGAAATCGCGATGGATGCAGATTGCTATTAATCCTCCGTGCAACTGGTGATTGAAAATGTGCAACTGGTGATTGAAAACGTGCACCTGGTCACCCAAAACACGGTTCTCTATGCGGTTAGCGGTGTTCCATCTATTCATGTCCGCTTATGGCGCACCCTACTACGGACCTTTAGCAATGGGGGCCGGCCCGAATTATTTATGGAAGGTCTGATGATGATTTTTTTTTTTTTTCACCATCTCTTTCTCTCTCTGCCGGGGCCGGCCAAGAGTGCTTTATGGACGGTTTAAAACATGACTATGGATGCAAATGCTCATTTTCCTCCGTGCACCTGGTGATTGAAAACGTGCATCTGGTAACCCAAAAATTATAAAAGGGTTTTAAATACTTTTACCCGTCATTCTATTGATATAGCCCGCTAGGGGAGTGCCCCACTACGGCCCTCTCTCTGTCAGGGCCGTCCTTGGGTGCTTTTTACACACTTTAAGAAATCACGATGGATGCAGATTGCTATTAATCCTCCGTGCAACTGGTGATTGAAAACGTGCATCTGGTAACCCAAAAATTATAAAACGGTTTTAAATACTTTTACCGGTCATTCTATTGATATAGCCCGCTATGGGAGCACCCCACTAAGGCCCTGTCTCGGTCGGGGCCGTCCTTCAGTGCTTTATATACAGTTTCATATATTACGATGGATGCAGATTGTGATTGTTTTCCAAAAGACCCGTGTGCATCTGGTAACCCAAAAATTATAAAACTGTTTTAAATCATTTTACCGGTCATTCTATTGATATAGCCCGCTAGGGGAGTACCCTACTACGGCCCTCTCTCGGTCAGGCCCGTCCTTAGGTGCTTTATATACAGTTTAAGATATTACGATGGATGCAGATTGTGATTGTTTTCCAAAAGACCCGTGTGCATCTGGTAACCCAAAAATTAAAATATGGTTCAAAACCCGGGTAACACCACTCTATTTACGGACATGACAGTAGAGCTTACCCCCTGGAGCTATTGACCTCCAGGCTTGTAGGCCCTTACTCACCACCCGGGTATCACCCCTCTATTTCGGGGATGATACCAGCAGGGGACCCCCCCCACCTCCACAACCTCGCATACCAGGTGAACCAGGGCACCCACACTTAAGCACCCCTCCTCGGACATTAAAGCAGATAACCGCGCTGTTATGAACCGCGTGCACCTGGTCACCCAAATGGAACTTGTGCACCTGGTCACCCAAAAGGACCGGCGTGCACCTGGTCACCCAAAGGCCGGCGTGCACCTGGTCACCCAAAAGGACCATGTGCACCTGGTCACCCAAAGGCCGGCGTGCACCTGGTCACCCAAAAGGACCGTGTGCACCTGGTCACCCAAAGGCCGGCGTGCACCTGGTCACCCAAAGGACC
>NW_023493682.1:407151-412151 GCF_013265735.2 Oncorhynchus mykiss
CATTCTATTGATATAGCCCGCTAGGGGAGTGCCCCACTACGGCCCTCTCTCTGTCAGGGCCGTCCTTGGGTGCTTTTTACACACTTTAAGAAATCACGATGGATGCAGATTGCTATTAATCCTCCGTGCAACTGGTGATTGAAAACGTGCATCTGGTAACCCAAAATTTCAAATATGGTTCAAAATGAATTTAAAGGCACCCCTCTCATTGTTGCCCGCTATGGGAGCACCCCACTAAGGCCCTGTCTCGGTCGGGCCCGTCCTGAGTGCTTTATAGACACTTTAAGAAATCGCGATGGATGCAGATTGCTATTAATCCTCCGTGCAACTGGTGATTGAAAATGTGCAACTGGTGATTGAAAACGTGCACCTGGTCACCCAAAACACGGTTCTCTATGCGGTTAGCGGTGTTCCATCTATTCATGTCCGCTTATGGCGCACCCTACTACGGACCTTTAGCAATGGGGGCCGGCCCGAATTATTTATGGAAGGTCTGATGATGATTTTTTTTTTTTTTCACCATCTCTTTCTCTCTCTGCCGGGGCCGGCCAAGAGTGCTTTATGGACGGTTTAAAACATGACTATGGATGCAAATGCTCATTTTCCTCCGTGCACCTGGTGATTGAAAACGTGCATCTGGTAACCCAAAAATTATAAAAGGGTTTTAAATACTTTTACCCGTCATTCTATTGATATAGCCCGCTAGGGGAGTGCCCCACTACGGCCCTCTCTCTGTCAGGGCCGTCCTTGGGTGCTTTTTACACACTTTAAGAAATCACGATGGATGCAGATTGCTATTAATCCTCCGTGCAACTGGTGATTGAAAACGTGCATCTGGTAACCCAAAATTTCAAATATGGTTCAAAATGAATTTAAAGGCACCCCTCTCATTGTTGCCCGCTATGGGAGCACCCCACTAAGGCCCTGTCTCGGTCGGGCCCGTCCTGAGTGCTTTATAGACACTTTAAGAAATCGCGATGGATGCAGATTGCTATTAATCCTCCGTGCAACTGGTGATTGAAAATGTGCAACTGGTGATTGAAAACGTGCACCTGGTCACCCAAAACACGGTTCTCTATGCGGTTAGCGGTGTTCCATCTATTCATGTCCGCTTATGGCGCACCCTACTACGGACCTTTAGCAATGGGGGCCGGCCCGAATTATTTATGGAAGGTCTGATGATGATTTTTTTTTTTTTTCACCATCTCTTTCTCTCTCTGCCGGGGCCGGCCAAGAGTGCTTTATGGACGGTTTAAAACATGACTATGGATGCAAATGCTCATTTTCCTCCGTGCACCTGGTGATTGAAAACGTGCATCTGGTAACCCAAAAATTATAAAAGGGTTTTAAATACTTTTACCCGTCATTCTATTGATATAGCCCGCTAGGGGAGTGCCCCACTACGGCCCTCTCTCTGTCAGGGCCGTCCTTGGGTGCTTTTTACACACTTTAAGAAATCACGATGGATGCAGATTGCTATTAATCCTCCGTGCAACTGGTGATTGAAAACGTGCATCTGGTAACCCAAAATTTCAAATATGGTTCAAAATGAATTTAAAGGCACCCCTCTCATTGTTGCCCGCTATGGGAGCACCCCACTAAGGCCCTGTCTCGGTCGGGCCCGTCCTGAGTGCTTTATAGACACTTTAAGAAATCGCGATGGATGCAGATTGCTATTAATCCTCCGTGCAACTGGTGATTGAAAATGTGCAACTGGTGATTGAAAACGTGCACCTGGTCACCCAAAACACGGTTCTCTATGCGGTTAGCGGTGTTCCATCTATTCATGTCCGCTTATGGCGCACCCTACTACGGACCTTTAGCAATGGGGGCCGGCCCGAATTATTTATGGAAGGTCTGATGATGATTTTTTTTTTTTTTCACCATCTCTTTCTCTCTCTGCCGGGGCCGGCCAAGAGTGCTTTATGGACGGTTTAAAACATGACTATGGATGCAAATGCTCATTTTCCTCCGTGCACCTGGTGATTGAAAACGTGCATCTGGTAACCCAAAAATTATAAAAGGGTTTTAAATACTTTTACCCGTCATTCTATTGATATAGCCCGCTAGGGGAGTGCCCCACTACGGCCCTCTCTCTGTCAGGGCCGTCCTTGGGTGCTTTTTACACACTTTAAGAAATCACGATGGATGCAGATTGCTATTAATCCTCCGTGCAACTGGTGATTGAAAACGTGCATCTGGTAACCCAAAATTTCAAATATGGTTCAAAATGAATTTAAAGGCACCCCTCTCATTGTTGCCCGCTATGGGAGCACCCCACTAAGGCCCTGTCTCGGTCGGGCCCGTCCTGAGTGCTTTATAGACACTTTAAGAAATCGCGATGGATGCAGATTGCTATTAATCCTCCGTGCAACTGGTGATTGAAAATGTGCAACTGGTGATTGAAAACGTGCACCTGGTCACCCAAAACACGGTTCTCTATGCGGTTAGCGGTGTTCCATCTATTCATGTCCGCTTATGGCGCACCCTACTACGGACCTTTAGCAATGGGGGCCGGCCCGAATTATTTATGGAAGGTCTGATGATGATTTTTTTTTTTTTTCACCATCTCTTTCTCTCTCTGCCGGGGCCGGCCAAGAGTGCTTTATGGACGGTTTAAAACATGACTATGGATGCAAATGCTCATTTTCCTCCGTGCACCTGGTGATTGAAAACGTGCATCTGGTAACCCAAAAATTATAAAAGGGTTTTAAATACTTTTACCCGTCATTCTATTGATATAGCCCGCTAGGGGAGTGCCCCACTACGGCCCTCTCTCTGTCAGGGCCGTCCTTGGGTGCTTTTTACACACTTTAAGAAATCACGATGGATGCAGATTGCTATTAATCCTCCGTGCAACTGGTGATTGAAAACGTGCATCTGGTAACCCAAAATTTCAAATATGGTTCAAAATGAATTTAAAGGCACCCCTCTCATTGTTGCCCGCTATGGGAGCACCCCACTAAGGCCCTGTCTCGGTCGGGCCCGTCCTGAGTGCTTTATAGACACTTTAAGAAATCGCGATGGATGCAGATTGCTATTAATCCTCCGTGCAACTGGTGATTGAAAATGTGCAACTGGTGATTGAAAACGTGCACCTGGTCACCCAAAACACGGTTCTCTATGCGGTTAGCGGTGTTCCATCTATTCATGTCCGCTTATGGCGCACCCTACTACGGACCTTTAGCAATGGGGGCCGGCCCGAATTATTTATGGAAGGTCTGATGATGATTTTTTTTTTTTTTTCACCATCTCTTTCTCTCTCTGCCGGGGCCGGCCAAGAGTGCTTTATGGACGGTTTAAAACATGACTATGGATGCAAATGCTCATTTTCCTCCGTGCACCTGGTGATTGAAAACGTGCATCTGGTAACCCAAAAATTATAAAAGGGTTTTAAATACTTTTACCCGTCATTCTATTGATATAGCCCGCTAGGGGAGTGCCCCACTACGGCCCTCTCTCTGTCAGGGCCGTCCTTGGGTGCTTTTTACACACTTTAAGAAATCACGATGGATGCAGATTGCTATTAATCCTCCGTGCAACTGGTGATTGAAAACGTGCATCTGGTAACCCAAAATTTCAAATATGGTTCAAAATGAATTTAAAGGCACCCCTCTCATTGTTGCCCGCTATGGGAGCACCCCACTAAGGCCCTGTCTCGGTCGGGCCCGTCCTGAGTGCTTTATAGACACTTTAAGAAATCGCGATGGATGCAGATTGCTATTAATCCTCCGTGCAACTGGTGATTGAAAATGTGCAACTGGTGATTGAAAACGTGCACCTGGTCACCCAAAACACGGTTCTCTATGCGGTTAGCGGTGTTCCATCTATTCATGTCCGCTTATGGCGCACCCTACTACGGACCTTTAGCAATGGGGGCCGGCCCGAATTATTTATGGAAGGTCTGATGATGATTTTTTTTTTTTTTCACCATCTCTTTCTCTCTCTGCCGGGGCCGGCCAAGAGTGCTTTATGGACGGTTTAAAACATGACTATGGATGCAAATGCTCATTTTCCTCCGTGCACCTGGTGATTGAAAACGTGCATCTGGTAACCCAAAATTATAAAAGGGTTTTAAATACTTTTACCCGTCATTCTATTGATATAGCCCGCTAGGGGAGTGCCCCACTACGGCCCTCTCTCTGTCAGGGCCGTCCTTGGGTGCTTTTTACACACTTTAAGAAATCACGATGGATGCAGATTGCTATTAATCCTCCGTGCAACTGGTGATTGAAAACGTGCATCTGGTAACCCAAAAATTATAAAACGGTTTTAAATACTTTTACCGGTCATTCTATTGATATAGCCCGCTATGGGAGCACCCCACTAAGGCCCTGTCTCGGTCGGGGCCGTCCTTCAGTGCTTTATATACAGTTTCATATATTACGATGGATGCAGATTGTGATTGTTTTCCAAAAGACCCGTGTGCATCTGGTAACCCAAAAATTATAAAACTGTTTTAAATCATTTTACCGGTCATTCTATTGATATAGCCCGCTAGGGGAGTACCCTACTACGGCCCTCTCTCGGTCAGGCCCGTCCTTAGGTGCTTTATATACAGTTTAAGATATTACGATGGATGCAGATTGTGATTGTTTTCCAAAAGACCCGTGTGCATCTGGTAACCCAAAAATTAAAATATGGTTCAAAACCCGGGTAACACCACTCTATTTACGGACATGACAGTAGAGCTTACCCCCTGGAGCTATTGACCTCCAGGCTTGTAGGCCCTTACTCACCACCCGGGTATCACCCCTCTATTTCGGGGATGATACCAGCAGGGGACCCCCCCCACCTCCACAACCTCGCATACCAGGTGAACCAGGGCACCCACACTTAAGCACCCCTCCTCGGACATTAAAGCAGATAACCGCGCTGTTATGAACCGCGTGCACCTGGTCACCCAAATGGAACTTGTGCACCTGGTCACCCAAAAGGACCGGCGTGCACCTGGTCACCCAAAGGCCGGCGTGCACCTGGTCACCCAAAAGGACCATGTG
>NW_023493682.1:424651-427151 GCF_013265735.2 Oncorhynchus mykiss
TGGTGATTGAAAACGTGCATCTGGTAACCCAAAATTTCAAATATGGTTCAAAATGAATTTAAAGGCACCCCTCTCATTGTTGCCCGCTATGGGAGCACCCCACTAAGGCCCTGTCTCGGTCGGGCCCGTCCTGAGTGCTTTATAGACACTTTAAGAAATCGCGATGGATGCAGATTGCTATTAATCCTCCGTGCAACTGGTGATTGAAAATGTGCAACTGGTGATTGAAAACGTGCACCTGGTCACCCAAAACACGGTTCTCTATGCGGTTAGCGGTGTTCCATCTATTCATGTCCGCTTATGGCGCACCCTACTACGGACCTTTAGCAATGGGGGCCGGCCCGAATTATTTATGGAAGGTCTGATGATGATTTTTTTTTTTTTTTCACCATCTCTTTCTCTCTCTGCCGGGGCCGGCCAAGAGTGCTTTATGGACGGTTTAAAACATGACTATGGATGCAAATGCTCATTTTCCTCCGTGCACCTGGTGATTGAAAACGTGCATCTGGTAACCCAAAAATTATAAAAGGGTTTTAAATACTTTTACCCGTCATTCTATTGATATAGCCCGCTAGGGGAGTGCCCCACTACGGCCCTCTCTCTGTCAGGGCCGTCCTTGGGTGCTTTTTACACACTTTAAGAAATCACGATGGATGCAGATTGCTATTAATCCTCCGTGCAACTGGTGATTGAAAACGTGCATCTGGTAACCCAAAATTTCAAATATGGTTCAAAATGAATTTAAAGGCACCCCTCTCATTGTTGCCCGCTATGGGAGCACCCCACTAAGGCCCTGTCTCGGTCGGGCCCGTCCTGAGTGCTTTATAGACACTTTAAGAAATCGCGATGGATGCAGATTGCTATTAATCCTCCGTGCAACTGGTGATTGAAAATGTGCAACTGGTGATTGAAAACGTGCACCTGGTCACCCAAAACACGGTTCTCTATGCGGTTAGCGGTGTTCCATCTATTCATGTCCGCTTATGGCGCACCCTACTACGGACCTTTAGCAATGGGGGCCGGCCCGAATTATTTATGGAAGGTCTGATGATGATTTTTTTTTTTTTTTCACCATCTCTTTCTCTCTCTGCCGGGGCCGGCCAAGAGTGCTTTATGGACGGTTTAAAACATGACTATGGATGCAAATGCTCATTTTCCTCCGTGCACCTGGTGATTGAAAACGTGCATCTGGTAACCCAAAAATTATAAAAGGGTTTTAAATACTTTTACCCGTCATTCTATTGATATAGCCCGCTAGGGGAGTGCCCCACTACGGCCCTCTCTCTGTCAGGGCCGTCCTTGGGTGCTTTTTACACACTTTAAGAAATCACGATGGATGCAGATTGCTATTAATCCTCCGTGCAACTGGTGATTGAAAACGTGCATCTGGTAACCCAAAATTTCAAATATGGTTCAAAATGAATTTAAAGGCACCCCTCTCATTGTTGCCCGCTATGGGAGCACCCCACTAAGGCCCTGTCTCGGTCGGGCCCGTCCTGAGTGCTTTATAGACACTTTAAGAAATCGCGATGGATGCAGATTGCTATTAATCCTACCCGTCTGGATAAAGCCCTAGGGGCGACCCCACTACGCCCTTCTGCAACCTGTCCCCAAACAGGACCGGGTGCAGATTGTACCCAAAGGCCGCGTGCACTGGTCACCCAAAATTAATGGTCAAAAGCGGGTGCACCTGTCACCCAAAAGGACCTGTGCATCACCCCAAAGGCCCGTTACTCACACGCCGGGCACCATGGTCACCCAAAAGGACCATGTGCACCTGGCATCACCCAAAGGTGAACCGGCGGCACCTGTCACCCAAAAGGACCATGTTGCACATGGTCACACAAAAGGCCCGGCTGTGCACCGGTCACCCAAAGGACCATGTGCACCTGCGTCACCCAAAAGGACCCATGTGAACTGGTCACCCAAAGGCGGCGTGCCTGGTCACCCAAAGGACCATCGTGCCACCATGGTAACCCAAAAGGCCGGTGTGCAACTGGTCACCCAAAGGACCATGTGCACCTGGTCACCCAAAGGCCGGCGTGCACCTGGTCACCCAAAGGGACCATGTGCACCTGGTCACCCAAAAGGACCAGTGTACACCTGGTCACCCAAAGGGCCGGCGTGCACCTGGTCACCCCAAAGGACCATGTGCACCTGGTCACCCAAAGGCCGGCGTGCACCTGGTCACCCAAAGGACCATGTGCACCTGGTCACCCAAAGGCCGGCGTGCACCTGGTCACCCAAAGGACCATGTGCACCTGGTCACCCAAAAGGACCATGTGCACCTGGTCACCCAAAGGCCGGCGTGCACCTGGTCACCCAAAGGACCATGTGCACCTGGTCACCCAAAAGAACCGTGTGCACCTGGTCACCCAAAGGCCGGCGTGCACCTGGTCACCCAAAGGACCATGTGCACCTGGTCACCCAAAAGGACCATGTGCACCTGGTCACCCAAAGGCCGGCGTGCACCTGGTCACCCAAAGGACCATGTGCACCT
>NW_023493682.1:437151-452151 GCF_013265735.2 Oncorhynchus mykiss
ACCTCACAGGGCTTCTGTGCGCCCCACCATCGGGGGTCAAATTCAACAAAAACGTGATAAATCAAAAAGTACACATCCGATCTTGATGGGGTTTTTTTTGCACGAAAGTGCATAAATAGACGAGCATTTACATTCAATTAAAAACGTTTTTGTATAAAACATTTTAATAGGAAATCGTGTTTCAAGTTTTGGGAAAAAAGTGAATGTCACAGGATGCATAGGTTCCTGTGGATGCGAATTTTTTTTTACATTATGTAATTGTTGCCCATCACGAGAGAGGGTATGAGACGAAATTTGGGACCTCTAGCCCTTCGGGAAGTATTTTTAATCATTTTTTGAAAATTACAGAAATTGGTCGAAAAAATGACAGAGTCCCACTTTTCACAGCCGTGCACCTGGTGATTGAAAACGTGCATCTGGTAACCCAAAAATGCGGTTCTCAATGCGCTTGCCGGTGTTACAGATATACATGTCCGATAATGATGCACCCTACTACGGACCTTTTTCAATGGGGGTCGGCCTGAATTATTTATGGAAGGTATGATTACTTTTTTTTTCTCCGTGCAACTGGTGATTGAAAACGTGCACCTGGTCACCCAAAACACGGTTCTCTATGCGGTTAGCGGTGTTCCCGAGATTCATGTCCGATAATGATGCACCCTACTACGGACCTTTTCAATGGGGGCCGGTCCGAATTATTTATGGAAGGTATGATTTTTTTTTTCTCTCTCCGTGCAACTGGTGATTGAAAACGTGCATCTGGTAACCCAAAACACGGTTCTCTATGCGGTTAGCGGTGTTCCCGAGATTCATGTCCGATAATGATGCACCCTACTACGGACCTTTTCAATGGGGGCCGGTCCGAATTATTTATGGAAGGTATGATTTTTTTTTTTTTTCAACACTTTTCCCCTCTTTTTCTCTCTCTGCCGGGGCCGGCCCTGGGTGCTTTATGGACGGTTTAAAACATGACTATGGATGCAAATGCTCATTTTCCTCCGTGCACCTGGTGATTGAAAACGTGCATCTGGTAACCCAAAAATTATAAAAGGGTTTTAAATACTTTTACCCGTCATTCTATTGATATAGCCCGCTAGGGGAGTGCCCCACTACGGCCCTCTCTCTGTCAGGGCCGTCCTTGGGTGCTTTTTACACACTTTAAGAAATCACGATGGATGCAGATTGCTATTAATCCTCCGTGCAACTGGTGATTGAAAACGTGCATCTGGTAACCCAAAATTTCAAATATGGTTCAAAATGAATTTAAAGGCACCCCTCTCATTGTTGCCCGCTATGGGAGCACCCCACTAAGGCCCTGTCTCGGTCGGGCCCGTCCTGAGTGCTTTATAGACACTTTAAGAAATCGCGATGGATGCAGATTGCTATTAATCCTCCGTGCAACTGGTGATTGAAAATGTGCAACTGGTGATTGAAAACGTGCACCTGGTCACCCAAAACACGGTTCTCTATGCGGTTAGCGGTGTTCCATCTATTCATGTCCGCTTATGGCGCACCCTACTACGGACCTTTAGCAATGGGGGCCGGCCCGAATTATTTATGGAAGGTCTGATGATGATTTTTTTTTTTTTTTCACCATCTCTTTCTCTCTCTGCCGGGGCCGGCCAAGAGTGCTTTATGGACGGTTTAAAACATGACTATGGATGCAAATGCTCATTTTCCTCCGTGCACCTGGTGATTGAAAACGTGCATCTGGTAACCCAAAAATTATAAAAGGGTTTTAAATACTTTTACCCGTCATTCTATTGATATAGCCCGCTAGGGGAGTGCCCCACTACGGCCCTCTCTCTGTCAGGGCCGTCCTTGGGTGCTTTTTACACACTTTAAGAAATCACGATGGATGCAGATTGCTATTAATCCTCCGTGCAACTGGTGATTGAAAACGTGCATCTGGTAACCCAAAATTTCAAATATGGTTCAAAATGAATTTAAAGGCACCCCTCTCATTGTTGCCCGCTATGGGAGCACCCCACTAAGGCCCTGTCTCGGTCGGGCCCGTCCTGAGTGCTTTATAGACACTTTAAGAAATCGCGATGGATGCAGATTGCTATTAATCCTCCGTGCAACTGGTGATTGAAAATGTGCAACTGGTGATTGAAAACGTGCACCTGGTCACCCAAAACACGGTTCTCTATGCGGTTAGCGGTGTTCCATCTATTCATGTCCGCTTATGGCGCACCCTACTACGGACCTTTAGCAATGGGGGCCGGCCCGAATTATTTATGGAAGGTCTGATGATGATTTTTTTTTTTTTTTCACCATCTCTTTCTCTCTCTGCCGGGGCCGGCCAAGAGTGCTTTATGGACGGTTTAAAACATGACTATGGATGCAAATGCTCATTTTCCTCCGTGCACCTGGTGATTGAAAACGTGCATCTGGTAACCCAAAAATTATAAAAGGGTTTTAAATACTTTTACCCGTCATTCTATTGATATAGCCCGCTAGGGGAGTGCCCCACTACGGCCCTCTCTCTGTCAGGGCCGTCCTTGGGTGCTTTTTACACACTTTAAGAAATCACGATGGATGCAGATTGCTATTAATCCTCCGTGCAACTGGTGATTGAAAACGTGCATCTGGTAACCCAAAATTTCAAATATGGTTCAAAATGAATTTAAAGGCACCCCTCTCATTGTTGCCCGCTATGGGAGCACCCCACTAAGGCCCTGTCTCGGTCGGGCCCGTCCTGAGTGCTTTATAGACACTTTAAGAAATCGCGATGGATGCAGATTGCTATTAATCCTCCGTGCAACTGGTGATTGAAAATGTGCAACTGGTGATTGAAAACGTGCACCTGGTCACCCAAAACACGGTTCTCTATGCGGTTAGCGGTGTTCCATCTATTCATGTCCGCTTATGGCGCACCCTACTACGGACCTTTAGCAATGGGGGCCGGCCCGAATTATTTATGGAAGGTCTGATGATGATTTTTTTTTTTTTTTCACCATCTCTTTCTCTCTCTGCCGGGGCCGGCCAAGAGTGCTTTATGGACGGTTTAAAACATGACTATGGATGCAAATGCTCATTTTCCTCCGTGCACCTGGTGATTGAAAACGTGCATCTGGTAACCCAAAAATTATAAAAGGGTTTTAAATACTTTTACCCGTCATTCTATTGATATAGCCCGCTAGGGGAGTGCCCCACTACGGCCCTCTCTCTGTCAGGGCCGTCCTTGGGTGCTTTTTACACACTTTAAGAAATCACGATGGATGCAGATTGCTATTAATCCTCCGTGCAACTGGTGATTGAAAACGTGCATCTGGTAACCCAAAATTTCAAATATGGTTCAAAATGAATTTAAAGGCACCCCTCTCATTGTTGCCCGCTATGGGAGCACCCCACTAAGGCCCTGTCTCGGTCGGGCCCGTCCTGAGTGCTTTATAGACACTTTAAGAAATCGCGATGGATGCAGATTGCTATTAATCCTCCGTGCAACTGGTGATTGAAAATGTGCAACTGGTGATTGAAAACGTGCACCTGGTCACCCAAAACACGGTTCTCTATGCGGTTAGCGGTGTTCCATCTATTCATGTCCGCTTATGGCGCACCCTACTACGGACCTTTAGCAATGGGGGCCGGCCCGAATTATTTATGGAAGGTCTGATGATGATTTTTTTTTTTTTTCACCATCTCTTTCTCTCTCTGCCGGGGCCGGCCAAGAGTGCTTTATGGACGGTTTAAAACATGACTATGGATGCAAATGCTCATTTTCCTCCGTGCACCTGGTGATTGAAAACGTGCATCTGGTAACCCAAAAATTATAAAAGGGTTTTAAATACTTTTACCCGTCATTCTATTGATATAGCCCGCTAGGGGAGTGCCCCACTACGGCCCTCTCTCTGTCAGGGCCGTCCTTGGGTGCTTTTTACACACTTTAAGAAATCACGATGGATGCAGATTGCTATTAATCCTCCGTGCAACTGGTGATTGAAAACGTGCATCTGGTAACCCAAAATTTCAAATATGGTTCAAAATGAATTTAAAGGCACCCCTCTCATTGTTGCCCGCTATGGGAGCACCCCACTAAGGCCCTGTCTCGGTCGGGCCCGTCCTGAGTGCTTTATAGACACTTTAAGAAATCGCGATGGATGCAGATTGCTATTAATCCTCCGTGCAACTGGTGATTGAAAATGTGCAACTGGTGATTGAAAACGTGCACCTGGTCACCCAAAACACGGTTCTCTATGCGGTTAGCGGTGTTCCATCTATTCATGTCCGCTTATGGCGCACCCTACTACGGACCTTTAGCAATGGGGGCCGGCCCGAATTATTTATGGAAGGTCTGATGATGATTTTTTTTTTTTTTCACCATCTCTTTCTCTCTCTGCCGGGGCCGGCCAAGAGTGCTTTATGGACGGTTTAAAACATGACTATGGATGCAAATGCTCATTTTCCTCCGTGCACCTGGTGATTGAAAACGTGCATCTGGTAACCCAAAAATTATAAAAGGGTTTTAAATACTTTTACCCGTCATTCTATTGATATAGCCCGCTAGGGGAGTGCCCCACTACGGCCCTCTCTCTGTCAGGGCCGTCCTTGGGTGCTTTTTACACACTTTAAGAAATCACGATGGATGCAGATTGCTATTAATCCTCCGTGCAACTGGTGATTGAAAACGTGCATCTGGTAACCCAAAATTTCAAATATGGTTCAAAATGAATTTAAAGGCACCCCTCTCATTGTTGCCCGCTATGGGAGCACCCCACTAAGGCCCTGTCTCGGTCGGGCCCGTCCTGAGTGCTTTATAGACACTTTAAGAAATCGCGATGGATGCAGATTGCTATTAATCCTCCGTGCAACTGGTGATTGAAAATGTGCAACTGGTGATTGAAAACGTGCACCTGGTCACCCAAAACACGGTTCTCTATGCGGTTAGCGGTGTTCCATCTATTCATGTCCGCTTATGGCGCACCCTACTACGGACCTTTAGCAATGGGGGCCGGCCCGAATTATTTATGGAAGGTCTGATGATGATTTTTTTTTTTTTTTCACCATCTCTTTCTCTCTCTGCCGGGGCCGGCCAAGAGTGCTTTATGGACGGTTTAAAACATGACTATGGATGCAAATGCTCATTTTCCTCCGTGCACCTGGTGATTGAAAACGTGCATCTGGTAACCCAAAAATTATAAAAGGGTTTTAAATACTTTTACCCGTCATTCTATTGATATAGCCCGCTAGGGGAGTGCCCCACTACGGCCCTCTCTCTGTCAGGGCCGTCCTTGGGTGCTTTTTACACACTTTAAGAAATCACGATGGATGCAGATTGCTATTAATCCTCCGTGCAACTGGTGATTGAAAACGTGCATCTGGTAACCCAAAATTTCAAATATGGTTCAAAATGAATTTAAAGGCACCCCTCTCATTGTTGCCCGCTATGGGAGCACCCCACTAAGGCCCTGTCTCGGTCGGGCCCGTCCTGAGTGCTTTATAGACACTTTAAGAAATCGCGATGGATGCAGATTGCTATTAATCCTCCGTGCAACTGGTGATTGAAAATGTGCAACTGGTGATTGAAAACGTGCACCTGGTCACCCAAAACACGGTTCTCTATGCGGTTAGCGGTGTTCCATCTATTCATGTCCGCTTATGGCGCACCCTACTACGGACCTTTAGCAATGGGGGCCGGCCCGAATTATTTATGGAAGGTCTGATGATGATTTTTTTTTTTTTTCACCATCTCTTTCTCTCTCTGCCGGGGCCGGCCAAGAGTGCTTTATGGACGGTTTAAAACATGACTATGGATGCAAATGCTCATTTTCCTCCGTGCACCTGGTGATTGAAAACGTGCATCTGGTAACCCAAAAATTATAAAAGGGTTTTAAATACTTTTACCCGTCATTCTATTGATATAGCCCGCTAGGGGAGTGCCCCACTACGGCCCTCTCTCTGTCAGGGCCGTCCTTGGGTGCTTTTTACACACTTTAAGAAATCACGATGGATGCAGATTGCTATTAATCCTCCGTGCAACTGGTGATTGAAAACGTGCATCTGGTAACCCAAAATTTCAAATATGGTTCAAAATGAATTTAAAGGCACCCCTCTCATTGTTGCCCGCTATGGGAGCACCCCACTAAGGCCCTGTCTCGGTCGGGCCCGTCCTGAGTGCTTTATAGACACTTTAAGAAATCGCGATGGATGCAGATTGCTATTAATCCTCCGTGCAACTGGTGATTGAAAATGTGCAACTGGTGATTGAAAACGTGCACCTGGTCACCCAAAACACGGTTCTCTATGCGGTTAGCGGTGTTCCATCTATTCATGTCCGCTTATGGCGCACCCTACTACGGACCTTTAGCAATGGGGGCCGGCCCGAATTATTTATGGAAGGTCTGATGATGATTTTTTTTTTTTTTTCACCATCTCTTTCTCTCTCTGCCGGGGCCGGCCAAGAGTGCTTTATGGACGGTTTAAAACATGACTATGGATGCAAATGCTCATTTTCCTCCGTGCACCTGGTGATTGAAAACGTGCATCTGGTAACCCAAAATTATAAAAGGTTTTTAAATACTTTTACCCGTCATTCTATTGATATAGCCCGCTAGGGGAGTGCCCCACTACGGCCCTCTCTCTGTCAGGGCCGTCCTTGGGTGCTTTTTACACACTTTAAGAAATCACGATGGATGCAGATTGCTATTAATCCTCCGTGCAACTGGTGATTGAAAACGTGCATCTGGTAACCCAAAATTTCAAATATGGTTCAAAATGAATTTAAAGGCACCCCTCTCATTGTTGCCCGCTATGGGAGCACCCCACTAAGGCCCTGTCTCGGTCGGGCCCGTCCTGAGTGCTTTATAGACACTTTAAGAAATCGCGATGGATGCAGATTGCTATTAATCCTCCGTGCAACTGGTGATTGAAAATGTGCAACTGGTGATTGAAAACGTGCACCTGGTCACCCAAAACACGGTTCTCTATGCGGTTAGCGGTGTTCCATCTATTCATGTCCGCTTATGGCGCACCCTACTACGGACCTTTAGCAATGGGGGCCGGCCCGAATTATTTATGGAAGGTCTGATGATGATTTTTTTTTTTTTTTCACCATCTCTTTCTCTCTCTGCCGGGGCCGGCCAAGAGTGCTTTATGGACGGTTTAAAACATGACTATGGATGCAAATGCTCATTTTCCTCCGTGCACCTGGTGATTGAAAACGTGCATCTGGTAACCCAAAAATTATAAAGGGTTTTAAATACTTTTACCCGTCATTCTATTGATATAGCCCGCTAGGGGAGTGCCCCACTACGGCCCTCTCTCTGTCAGGGCCGTCCTTGGGTGCTTTTTACACACTTTAAGAAATCACGATGGATGCAGATTGCTATTAATCCTCCGTGCAACTGGTGATTGAAAACGTGCATCTGGTAACCCAAAATTTCAAATATGGTTCAAAATGAATTTAAAGGCACCCCTCTCATTGTTGCCCGCTATGGGAGCACCCCACTAAGGCCCTGTCTCGGTCGGGCCCGTCCTGAGTGCTTTATAGACACTTTAAGAAATCGCGATGGATGCAGATTGCTATTAATCCTCCGTGCAACTGGTGATTGAAAATGTGCAACTGGTGATTGAAAACGTGCACCTGGTCACCCAAAACACGGTTCTCTATGCGGTTAGCGGTGTTCCATCTATTCATGTCCGCTTATGGCGCACCCTACTACGGACCTTTAGCAATGGGGGCCGGCCCGAATTATTTATGGAAGGTCTGATGATGATTTTTTTTTTTTTTTCACCATCTCTTTCTCTCTCTGCCGCCGGCCGGCCAAGAGTGCTTTATGGACGGTTTAAAACATGACTATGGATGCAAATGCTCATTTTCCTCCGTGCACCTGGTGATTGAAAACGTGCATCTGGTAACCCAAAAATTATAAAAGGGTTTTAAATACTTTTACCCGTCATTCTATTGATATAGCCCGCTAGGGGAGTGCCCCACTACGGCCCTCTCTCTGTCAGGGCCGTCCTTGGGTGCTTTTTACACACTTTAAGAAATCACGATGGATGCAGATTGCTATTAATCCTCCGTGCAACTGGTGATTGAAAACGTGCATCTGGTAACCCAAAATTTCAAATATGGTTCAAAATGAATTTAAAGGCACCCCTCTCATTGTTGCCCGCTATGGGAGCACCCCACTAAGGCCCTGTCTCGGTCGGGCCCGTCCTGAGTGCTTTATAGACACTTTAAGAAATCGCGATGGATGCAGATTGCTATTAATCCTCCGTGCAACTGGTGATTGAAAATGTGCAACTGGTGATTGAAAACGTGCACCTGGTCACCCAAAACACGGTTCTCTATGCGGTTAGCGGTGTTCCATCTATTCATGTCCGCTTATGGCGCACCCTACTACGGACCTTTAGCAATGGGGGCCGGCCCGAATTATTTATGGAAGGTCTGATGATGATTTTTTTTTTTTTCACCATCTCTTTCTCTCTCTGCCGGGGCCGGCCAAGAGTGCTTTATGGACGGTTTAAAACATGACTATGGATGCAAATGCTCATTTTCCTCCGTGCACCTGGTGATTGAAAACGTGCATCTGGTAACCCAAAAATTATAAAAGGGTTTTAAATACTTTTACCCGTCATTCTATTGATATAGCCCGCTAGGGGAGTGCCCCACTACGGCCCTCTCTCTGTCAGGGCCGTCCTTGGGTGCTTTTTACACACTTTAAGAATCACGATGGATGCAGATTGCTATTAATCCTCCGTGCAACTGGTGATTGAAAACGTGCATCTGGTAACCCAAAATTTCAAATATGGTTCAAAATGAATTTAAAGGCACCCCTCTCATTGTTGCCCGCTATGGGAGCACCCCACTAAGGCCCTGTCTCGGTCGGGCCCGTCCTGAGTGCTTTATAGACACTTTAAGAAATCGCGATGGATGCAGATTGCTATTAATCCTCCGTGCAACTGGTGATTGAAAATGTGCAACTGGTGATTGAAAACGTGCACCTGGTCACCCAAAACACGGTTCTCTATGCGGTTAGCGGTGTTCCATCTATTCATGTCCGCTTATGGCGCACCCTACTACGGACCTTTAGCAATGGGGGCCGGCCCGAATTATTTATGGAAGGTCTGATGATGATTTTTTTTTTTTTTCACCATCTCTTTCTCTCTCTGCCGGGGCCGGCCAAGAGTGCTTTATGGACGGTTTAAAACATGACTATGGATGCAAATGCTCATTTTCCTCCGTGCACCTGGTGATTGAAAACGTGCATCTGGTAACCCAAAATTATAAAAGGGTTTTAAATACTTTTACCCGTCATTCTATTGATATAGCCCGCTAGGGGAGTGCCCCACTACGGCCCTCTCTCTGTCAGGGCCGTCCTTGGGTGCTTTTTACACACTTTAAGAAATCACGATGGATGCAGATTGCTATTAATCCTCCGTGCAACTGGTGATTGAAAACGTGCATCTGGTAACCCAAAATTTCAAATATGGTTCAAAATGAATTTAAAGGCACCCCTCTCATTGTTGCCCGCTATGGGAGCACCCCACTAAGGCCCTGTCTCGGTCGGGCCCGTCTGAGTGCTTTATAGACACTTTAAGAAATCGCGATGGATGCAGATTGCTATTAATCCTCCGTGCAACTGGTGATTGAAAATGTGCAACTGGTGATTGAAAACGTGCACCTGGTCACCCAAAACACGGTTCTCTATGCGGTTAGCGGTGTTCCATCTATTCATGTCCGCTTATGGCGCACCCTACTACGGACCTTTAGCAATGGGGGCCGGCCCGAATTATTTATGGAAGGTCTGATGATGATTTTTTTTTTTTTTCACCATCTCTTTCTCTCTCTGCCGGGGCCGGCCAAGAGTGCTTTATGGACGGTTTAAAACATGACTATGGATGCAAATGCTCATTTTCCTCCGTGCACCTGGTGATTGAAAACGTGCATCTGGTAACCCAAAAATTATAAAAGGGTTTTAAATACTTTTACCCGTCATTCTATTGATATAGCCCGCTAGGGGAGTGCCCCACTACGGCCCTCTCTCTGTCAGGGCCGTCCTTGGGTGCTTTTTACACACTTTAAGAAATCACGATGGATGCAGATTGCTATTAATCCTCCGTGCAACTGGTGATTGAAAACGTGCATCTGGTAACCCAAAATTTCAAATATGGTTCAAAATGAATTTAAAGGCACCCCTCTCATTGTTGCCCGCTATGGGAGCACCCCACTAAGGCCCTGTCTCGGTCGGGCCCGTCCTGAGTGCTTTATAGACACTTTAAGAAATCGCGATGGATGCAGATTGCTATTAATCCTCCGTGCAACTGGTGATTGAAAATGTGCAACTGGTGATTGAAAACGTGCACCTGGTCACCCAAAACACGGTTCTCTATGCGGTTAGCGGTGTTCCATCTATTCATGTCCGCTTATGGCGCACCCTACTACGGACCTTTAGCAATGGGGGCCGGCCCGAATTATTTATGGAAGGTCTGATGATGATTTTTTTTTTTTTCACCATCTCTTTCTCTCTCTGCCGGGGCCGGCCAAGAGTGCTTTATGGACGGTTTAAAACATGACTATGGATGCAAATGCTCATTTTCCTCCGTGCACCTGGTGATTGAAAACGTGCATCTGGTAACCCAAAAATTATAAAAGGGTTTTAAATACTTTTACCCGTCATTCTATTGATATAGCCCGCTAGGGTGAGTGCCCCACTACGGCCCTCTCTCTGTCAGGGCCGTCCTTGGGTGCTTTTTACACACTTTAAGAAATCACGATGGATGCAGATTGCTATTAATCCTCCGTGCAACTGGTGATTGAAAACGTGCATCTGGTAACCCAAAATTTCAAATATGGTTCAAAATGAATTTAAAGGCACCCCTCTCATTGTTGCCCGCTATGGGAGCACCCCACTAAGGCCCTGTCTCGGTCGGGCCCGTCCTGAGTGCTTTATAGACACTTTAAGAAATCGCGATGGATGCAGATTGCTATTAATCCTCCGTGCAACTGGTGATTGAAAATGTGCAACTGGTGATTGAAAACGTGCACCTGGTCACCCAAAACACGGTTCTCTATGCGGTTAGCGGTGTTCCATCTATTCATGTCCGCTTATGGCGCACCCTACTACGGACCTTTAGCAATGGGGGCCGGCCCGAATTATTTATGGAAGGTCTGATGATGATTTTTTTTTTTTTCACCATCTCTTTCTCTCTCTGCCGGGGCCGGCCAAGAGTGCTTTATGGACGGTTTAAAACATGACTATGGATGCAAATGCTCATTTCCTCCGTGCACCTGGTGATTGAAAACGTGCATCTGTAACCCAAAAATTATAAAAGGGTTTTAAATACTTTTACCCGTCATTCTATTGATATAGCCCGCTAGGGGAGTGCCCCACTACGGCCCTCTCTCTGTCAGGGCCGTCCTTGGGTGCTTTTACACACTTTAAGAAATCACGATGGATGCAGATTGCTATTAATCCTCCGTGCAACTGGTGATTGAAACGTGCATCTGGTAACCCAAATTTCAATATGGTTCAAAATGAATTTAAAGGCACCCCTCTCATTGTTGCCCGCTATGGGAGCACCCCACTAAGGCCCTGTCTCGGTCGGGCCCGTCCTGAGTGCTTTATAGACACTTTAAGAAATCGCGATGGATGCAGATTGCTATTAATCCTCCGTGCAACTGGTGATTGAAAATGTGCAACTGGTGATTGAAAACGTGCACCTGGTCACCCAAAACACGGTTCTCTATGCGGTTAGCGGTGTTCCATCTATTCATGTCCGCTTATGGCGCACCCTACTACGGACCTTTAGCAATGGGGGGCCGGCCCGAATTATTTATGGAAGGTCTGATGATGATTTTTTTTTTTTTTCACCATCTCTTTCTCTCTCTGCCGGGCCGGCCAAGAGTGCTTTATGGACGGTTTAAAACATGACTATGGATGCAAATGCTCATTTTCCTCCGTGCACCTGGTGATTGAAAACGTGCATCTGGTAACCCAAAAATTATAAAAGGGTTTTAAATACTTTTACCCGTCATTCTATTGATATAGCCCGCTAGGGGAGTGCCCCACTACGGCCCTCTCTCTGTCAGGGCCGTCCTTGGGTGCTTTTTACACACTTTAAGAAATCACGATGGATGCAGATTGCTATTAATCCTCCGTGCAACTGGTGATTGAAAACGTGCATCTGGTAACCCAAAATTTCAAATATGGTTCAAAATGAATTTAAAGGCACCCCTCTCATTGTTGCCCGCTATGGGAGCACCCCACTAAGGCCCTGTCTCGGTCGGGCCCGTCCTGAGTGCTTTATAGACACTTTAAGAAATCGCGATGGATGCAGATTGCTATTAATCCTCCGTGCAACTGGTGATTGAAAATGTGCAACTGGTGATTGAAAACGTGCACCTGGTCACCCAAAACACGGTTCTCTATGCGGTTAGCGGTGTTCCATCTATTCATGTCCGCTTATGGCGCACCCTACTACGGACCTTTAGCATGGGGGCCGGCCCGAATTATTTATGGAAGGTCTGATGATGATTTTTTTTTTTTTCACCATCTCTTTCTCTCTCTGCCGGGGCCGGCCAAGAGTGCTTTATGGACGGTTTAAAACATGACTATGGATGCAAATGCTCATTTTCCTCCGTGCACCTGGTGATTGAAAACGTGCATCTGGTAACCCAAAAATTATAAAAGGGTTTTAAATACTTTTACCCGTCATTCTATTGATATAGCCCGCTAGGGAGTGCCCCACTACGGCCCTCTCTCTGTCAGGGCCGTCCTTGGGTGCTTTTTACACACTTAAGAAATCACGATGGATGCAGATTGCTATTAATCCTCCGTGCAACTGGTGATTGAAAACGTGCATCTGGTAACCCAAAATTTCAAATATGGTTCAAAATGAATTTAAAGGCACCCCTCTCATTGTTGCCCGCTATGGGAGCACCCCACTAAGGCCCTGTCTCGGTCGGGCCCGTCCTGAGTGCTTTATAGACACTTTAAGAAATCGCGATGGATGCAGATTGCTATTAATCCTCCGTGCAACTGGTGATTGAAAATGTGCAACTGGTGATTGAAAACGTGCACCTGGTCACCCAAAACACGGTTCTCTATGCGGTTAGCGGTGTTCCATCTATTCATGTCCGCTTATGGCGCACCCTACTACGGACCTTTAGCAATGGGGCCGGCCCGAATTATTTATGGAAGGTCTGATGATGATTTTTTTTTTTTTTTCACCATCTCTTTCTCTCTCTGCCGGGGCCGGCCAAGAGTGCTTTATGGACGGTTTAAAACATGACTATGGATGCAAATGCTCATTTTCCTCCGTGCACCTGGTGATTGAAAACGTGCATCTGGTAACCCAAAAATTATAAAAGGGTTTTAAATACTTTTACCCGTCATTCTATTGATATAGCCCGCTAGGGGAGTGCCCCACTACGGCCCTCTCTCTGTCAGGGCCGTCCTTGGGTGCTTTTACACACTTTAAGAAATCACGATGGATGCAGATTGCTATTAATCCTCCGTGCAACTGGTGATTGAAAACGTGCATCTGGTAACCCAAAATTTCAAATATGGTTCAAAATGAATTTAAAGGCAACCCCTCTCATTGTTGCCCGCTATGGGAGCACCCCACTAAGGCCCTGTCTCGGTCGGCCCGTCCTGAGTGCTTTATAGACACTTTAAGAAATCGCGATGGATGCAGATTGCTATTAATCCTCCGTGCAACTGGTGATTGAAAATGTGCAACTGGTGATTGAAAACGTGCACCTGGTCACCCAAAACACGGTTCTCTATGCGGTTAGCGGTGTTCCATCTATTCATGTCCGCTTATGGCGCACCCTACTACGGACCTTTAGCAATGGGGGCCGGCCCGAATTATTTATGGAAGGTCTGATGATGATTTTTTTTTTTTTCACCATCTCTTTCTCTCTCTGCCGGGGCCGGCCAAGAGTGCTTTATGGACGGTTTAAAACATGACTATGGATGCAAATGCTCATTTTCCTCCGTGCACCTGGTGATTGAAAACGTGCATCTGGTAACCCAAAAATTATAAAAGGGTTTTAAATACTTTTACCCGTCATTCTATTGATATAGCCCGCTAGGGGAGTGCCCCACTACGGCCCTCTCTCTGTCAGGGCCGTCCTTGGGTGCTTTTTACACACTTTAAGAAATCACGATGGATGCAGATTGCTATTAATCCTCCGTGCAACTGGTGATTGAAAACGTGCATCTGGTAACCCAAAAATTATAAAACGGTTTTAAATACTTTTACCGGTCATTCTATTGATATAGCCCGCTATGGGAGCACCCCACTAAGGCCCTGTCTCGGTCGGGGCCGTCCTTCAGTGCTTTATATACAGTTTCATATATTACGATGGATGCAGATTGTGATTGTTTTCCAAAAGACCCGTGTGCATCTGGTAACCCAAAAATTATAAAACTGTTTTAAATCATTTTACCGGTCATTCTATTGATATAGCCCGCTAGGGGAGTACCCTACTACGGCCCTCTCTCGGTCAGGCCCGTCCTTAGGTGCTTTATATACAGTTTAAGATATTACGATGGATGCAGATTGTGATTGTTTTCCAAAAGACCCGTGTGCATCTGGTAACCCAAAAATTAAAATATGGTTCAAAACCCGGGTAACACCACTCTATTTACGGACATGACAGTAGAGCTTACCCCCTGGAGCTATTGACCTCCAGGCTTGTAGGCCCTTACTCACCACCCGGGTATCACCCCTCTATTTCGGGGATGATACCAGCAGGGGACCCCCCCCACCTCCACAACCTCGCATACCAGGTGAACCAGGGCACCCACACTTAAGCACCCCTCCTCGGACATTAAAGCAGATAACCGCGCTGTTATGAACCGCGTGCACCTGGTCACCCAAATGGAACTTGTGCACCTGGTCACCCAAAAGGACCGGCGTGCACCTGGTCACCCAAAGGCCGGCGTGCACCTGGTCACCCAAAAGGACCATGTGCACCTGGTCACCCAAAGGCCGGCGTGCACCTGGTCACCCAAAAGGACCGTGTGCACCTGGTCACCCAAAGGC
>NW_023493682.1:464651-469651 GCF_013265735.2 Oncorhynchus mykiss
AAGGGTTTTAAATACTTTTACCCGTCATTCTATTGATATAGCCCGCTAGGGGAGTGCCCCACTACGGCCCTCTCTCTGTCAGGGCCGTCCTTGGGTGCTTTTTACACACTTTAAGAAATCACGATGGATGCAGATTGCTATTAATCCTCCGTGCAACTGGTGATTGAAAACGTGCATCTGGTAACCCAAAATTTCAAATATGGTTCAAAATGAATTTAAAGGCACCCCTCTCATTGTTGCCCGCTATGGGAGCACCCCACTAAGGCCCTGTCTCGGTCGGGCCCGTCCTGAGTGCTTTATAGACACTTTAAGAAATCGCGATGGATGCAGATTGCTATTAATCCTCCGTGCAACTGGTGATTGAAAATGTGCAACTGGTGATTGAAAACGTGCACCTGGTCACCCAAAACACGGTTCTCTATGCGGTTAGCGGTGTTCCATCTATTCATGTCCGCTTATGGCGCACCCTACTACGGACCTTTAGCAATGGGGGCCGGCCCGAATTATTTATGGAAGGTCTGATGATGATTTTTTTTTTTTTCACCATCTCTTTCTCTCTCTGCCGGGGCCGGCCAAGAGTGCTTTATGGACGGTTTAAAACATGACTATGGATGCAAATGCTCATTTTCCTCCGTGCACCTGGTGATTGAAAACGTGCATCTGGTAACCCAAAAATTATAAAAGGGTTTTAAATACTTTTACCCGTCATTCTATTGATATAGCCCGCTAGGGGAGTGCCCCACTACGGCCCTCTCTCTGTCAGGGCCGTCCTTGGGTGCTTTTTACACACTTTAAGAAATCACGATGGATGCAGATTGCTATTAATCCTCCGTGCAACTGGTGATTGAAAACGTGCATCTGGTAACCCAAAATTTCAAATATGGTTCAAAATGAATTTAAAGGCACCCCTCTCATTGTTGCCCGCTATGGGAGCACCCCACTAAGGCCCTGTCTCGGTCGGGCCCGTCCTGAGTGCTTTATAGACACTTTAAGAAATCGCGATGGATGCAGATTGCTATTAATCCTCCGTGCAACTGGTGATTGAAAATGTGCAACTGGTGATTGAAAACGTGCACCTGGTCACCCAAAACACGGTTCTCTATGCGGTTAGCGGTGTTCCATCTATTCATGTCCGCTTATGGCGCACCCTACTACGGACCTTTAGCAATGGGGGCCGGCCCGAATTATTTATGGAAGGTCTGATGATGATTTTTTTTTTTTTTCACCATCTCTTTCTCTCTCTGCCGGGGCCGGCCAAGAGTGCTTTATGGACGGTTTAAAACATGACTATGGATGCAAATGCTCATTTTCCTCCGTGCACCTGGTGATTGAAAACGTGCATCTGGTAACCCAAAAATTATAAAAGGGTTTTAAATACTTTTACCCGTCATTCTATTGATATAGCCCGCTAGGGGAGTGCCCCACTACGGCCCTCTCTCTGTCAGGGCCGTCCTTGGGTGCTTTTTACACACTTTAAGAAATCACGATGGATGCAGATTGCTATTAATCCTCCGTGCAACTGGTGATTGAAAACGTGCATCTGGTAACCCAAAATTTCAAATATGGTTCAAAATGAATTTAAAGGCACCCCTCTCATTGTTGCCCGCTATGGGAGCACCCCACTAAGGCCCTGTCTCGGTCGGGCCCGTCCTGAGTGCTTTATAGACACTTTAAGAAATCGCGATGGATGCAGATTGCTATTAATCCTCCGTGCAACTGGTGATTGAAAATGTGCAACTGGTGATTGAAAACGTGCACCTGGTCACCCAAAACACGGTTCTCTATGCGGTTAGCGGTGTTCCATCTATTCATGTCCGCTTATGGCGCACCCTACTACGGACCTTTAGCAATGGGGGCCGGCCCGAATTATTTATGGAAGGTCTGATGATGATTTTTTTTTTTTTCACCATCTCTTTCTCTCTCTGCCGGGGCCGGCCAAGAGTGCTTTATGGACGGTTTAAAACATGACTATGGATGCAAATGCTCATTTTCCTCCGTGCACCTGGTGATTGAAAACGTGCATCTGGTAACCCAAAAATTATAAAAGGGTTTTAAATACTTTTACCCGTCATTCTATTGATATAGCCCGCTAGGGGAGTGCCCCACTACGGCCCTCTCTCTGTCAGGGCCGTCCTTGGGTGCTTTTTACACACTTTAAGAAATCACGATGGATGCAGATTGCTATTAATCCTCCGTGCAACTGGTGATTGAAAACGTGCATCTGGTAACCCAAAATTTCAAATATGGTTCAAAATGAATTTAAAGGCACCCCTCTCATTGTTGCCCGCTATGGGAGCACCCCACTAAGGCCCTGTCTCGGTCGGGCCCGTCCTGAGTGCTTTATAGACACTTTAAGAAATCGCGATGGATGCAGATTGCTATTAATCCTCCGTGCAACTGGTGATTGAAAATGTGCAACTGGTGATTGAAAACGTGCACCTGGTCACCCAAAACACGGTTCTCTATGCGGTTAGCGGTGTTCCATCTATTCATGTCCGCTTATGGCGCACCCTACTACGGACCTTTAGCAATGGGGGCCGGCCCGAATTATTTATGGAAGGTCTGATGATGATTTTTTTTTTTTTCACCATCTCTTTCTCTCTCTGCCGGGGCCGGCCAAGAGTGCTTTATGGACGGTTTAAAACATGACTATGGATGCAAATGCTCATTTTCCTCCGTGCACCTGGTGATTGAAAACGTGCATCTGGTAACCCAAAAATTATAAAAGGGTTTTAAATACTTTTACCCGTCATTCTATTGATATAGCCCGCTAGGGGAGTGCCCCACTACGGCCCTCTCTCTGTCAGGGCCGTCCTTGGGTGCTTTTTACACACTTTAAGAAATCACGATGGATGCAGATTGCTATTAATCCTCCGTGCAACTGGTGATTGAAAACGTGCATCTGGTAACCCAAAATTTCAAATATGGTTCAAAATGAATTTAAAGGCACCCCTCTCATTGTTGCCCGCTATGGGAGCACCCCACTAAGGCCCTGTCTCGGTCGGGCCCGTCCTGAGTGCTTTATAGACACTTTAAGAAATCGCGATGGATGCAGATTGCTATTAATCCTCCGTGCAACTGGTGATTGAAAATGTGCAACTGGTGATTGAAAACGTGCACCTGGTCACCCAAAACACGGTTCTCTATGCGGTTAGCGGTGTTCCATCTATTCATGTCCGCTTATGGCGCACCCTACTACGGACCTTTAGCAATGGGGGCCGGCCCGAATTATTTATGGAAGGTCTGATGATGATTTTTTTTTTTTTTCACCATCTCTTTCTCTCTCTGCCGGGGCCGGCCAAGAGTGCTTTATGGACGGTTTAAAACATGACTATGGATGCAAATGCTCATTTTCCTCCGTGCACCTGGTGATTGAAAACGTGCATCTGGTAACCCAAAAATTATAAAAGGGTTTTAAATACTTTTACCCGTCATTCTATTGATATAGCCCGCTAGGGGAGTGCCCCACTACGGCCCTCTCTCTGTCAGGGCCGTCCTTGGGTGCTTTTTACACACTTTAAGAAATCACGATGGATGCAGATTGCTATTAATCCTCCGTGCAACTGGTGATTGAAAACGTGCATCTGGTAACCCAAAATTTCAAATATGGTTCAAAATGAATTTAAAGGCACCCCTCTCATTGTTGCCCGCTATGGGAGCACCCCACTAAGGCCCTGTCTCGGTCGGGCCCGTCCTGAGTGCTTTATAGACACTTTAAGAAATCGCGATGGATGCAGATTGCTATTAATCCTCCGTGCAACTGGTGATTGAAAATGTGCAACTGGTGATTGAAAACGTGCACCTGGTCACCCAAAACACGGTTCTCTATGCGGTTAGCGGTGTTCCATCTATTCATGTCCGCTTATGGCGCACCCTACTACGGACCTTTAGCAATGGGGGCCGGCCCGAATTATTTATGGAAGGTCTGATGATGATTTTTTTTTTTTTTCACCATCTCTTTCTCTCTCTGCCGGGGCCGGCCAAGAGTGCTTTATGGACGGTTTAAAACATGACTATGGATGCAAATGCTCATTTTCCTCCGTGCACCTGGTGATTGAAAACGTGCATCTGGTAACCCAAAAATTATAAAAGGGTTTTAAATACTTTTACCCGTCATTCTATTGATATAGCCCGCTAGGGGAGTGCCCCACTACGGCCCTCTCTCTGTCAGGGCCGTCCTTGGGTGCTTTTTACACACTTAAGAAATCACGATGGATGCAGTATGGCTATTAATCCTCCGTGCAACTGGTGATTGAAAACGTGCATCTGGTAACCCAAAAATTATAAAACGGTTTTAAATACTTTACCGGTCTTCTATTGATATAGCCCGCTATAGGGGAGCACCCCACTAAGGCACTGTCTCGGTCGGGGCCGTCCTTCAGTGCTTTTATATACAGTTTCATATATTAACGATGGATGCAGATTGTGATTGTTTTCAAAAAGACCCGTGTGCATCTGGTAACCCAAAAAATTATAAAACTGTTTTAAATCATTTTACCGGTCATTCTATTGATATAGCCCCTAGGGGAAGTACCCTACTACGGCCTCTCTCGGTCAGGCCCGTCCTTAGGTGCTTTATATACAGTTTAAGATATTACGATGGATGCAGATTGTGATTGTTTTCCAAAAGACCCGTCGTGCATCCTGGTAACCCAAAAATTAAAATATGGTTCAAAACCCGGGTAACACCACTCTATTTACGGACATGACAGTAGAGCTTACCCCCTGGAGCTATTGACCTCCAGGCTTGTAGGCCCTTACTCACCACCCGGGTATCACCCCTCTATTTCGGGGATGATACCAGCAGGGGACCCCCCCCACCTCCACAACCTCGCATACCAGGTGAACCAGGGCACCCACACTTAAGCACCCCTCCTCGGACATTAAAGCAGATAACCGCGCTGTTATGAACCGCGTGCACCTGGTCACCCAAATGGAACTTGTGCACCTGGTCACCCAAAAGGACCGGCGTGCACCTGGTCACCCAAAGGCCGGCGTGC
>NW_023493682.1:479651-482496 GCF_013265735.2 Oncorhynchus mykiss
ATACGTGTTTCTGGCGCCGATGCGTTACGGGATGACCATCACCACATGCTTCGCAGCCATGAGTGAGCCACTCCCCGCACCGAAACCAATGTAGGACCACTTGGTGAGACAGTACGGCTGGATCTCGTACCGACGGTGCGCAGCTGGAGCGTATCGAAATCGGGGTAAACCGATTCCGAAAGGGGCTCCCCTGATAGAGGCAAATCCACTTGGGTCGGGAGGGAACATCCATCAGACACCAGACCAAAGGCCGGCCGATAGAGGCCCTCCCAGGTGGAATACGAATGCAAATCAGTCAGAGGAAATCAAACTGGCTGGACAACAGGGGAGAACCATGGAGACGCATCGTGAAACAAGTGTGGGACTGGACTGGAGAGATAGCCTCACCAGGGCTAAACAACCACCAATCGGTCGCCGAAGGACGGGCACCTTCATTGGACAAGAACCATGGTCATTGGATGAACCAAACCCACAAGGTGATAGCTGGGATAAGAGCACCTGCCCAGGACAAGGCTCAATATCCTCCCACCACAAGCTGGGCAACGTGGATCAAAGTTAGGACACATCGGCGCCGAAGGGTCTGGTCAAACCACTAAATCGGTCGCCGGCGGAAAATGTCCAAAGTACCATGGTTCTGAGGGTCTGACTTCCCTCAAAACTGTCCGTTACTCATTTTCTTATTCGGACTGAGCAGTTTGACACCACCCCCGTCTCTCTAGGACATGGAAGTCCTGTTGCCAAAAACAGGTTTCTGAAATCGCGCCGGTACCTGTCTGGTCGACCCGCCACTGAGTGTGTAATCCAAAACAGGCCAAATACGATGAAGCCCTGAACTCACAGGGCTTCTGTGCGCCCCACCATCGGGGGTCAAATTCAACAAAAACGTGATAAATCAAAAGTACACATCCGATCTTGATGGGGTTTTTTTTGCACGAAAGTGCATAAATAGACGAGCATTTACTTCAATTAAAAACGTTTTTGTATAAAACATTTTATAGGAATCGTGTTTCAGTTTTGGGAAAAAGTGAATGTCACAGGATGCATAGGTTCCTGTGGATGCGAATTTTTTTTTACATTATGTAATTGTTGCCCATCACGAAGAGAGGGTATGAGACGAAATTTGGGACCTCTAGCCCTTCGGAAGTATTTTTAATCATTTTTTGAAATTACAGAAATTGGTCGAAAAAATGACAGAGTCCCCACTTTTCACAGCCGTGCACCTGGTGATTGAAAACGTGCATCTGGTAACCCAAAAATGCGTTCTCAATGCGCTTGCCGGTGTTACAGATATACTGTCCGATAATGATGCACCCTACTACGGACCTTTTTCAATGGGGTTCGGCCTGAATTATTTATGGAAGGTATGATTACTTTTTTTTTCTCCGTGCAACTGGTGATTGAAAACGTGCACCTGGTCACCCAAACAACACGGTTCTCTATGCGTTAGCGGTGTTCCCGAATTCATGTCCGATAATGATGCACCCTACTACGGACCTTTTCAATGGGGGGCCGGTCCGAATTATTTATGAAGGTATGATTTTTTTTTTCTCTCTCCGTGGCAACTGGTGAGTAAACGTGCATCTGGTAACCCAAAACACGATGTTCTCTAATGCGGTTGTCGGTGGTTCCCGAGTTCATGTCCGTAATGAATGCACCCTACTACGGACCTTTTCAATGGTGGCCGGTCCCCGAATTATTTATGGAAGGTATGATTTTTTTTTTTTGTGACTACCCCCTTTTCCCCTCTTTTTCTCTCTTCTGCCGGGGCCGGCCCTGGGGGGCTTTATGGACTGTTTAAAACATGACTATGGATGCAAATGCTCATTTTCCTCCGTGCACCTGGTGATTGAAAACGTGCATCTGGTAACCCAAAAATTATAAAAGGGTTTTAAATACTTTTACCCGTCATTCTATTGATATAGGCCCGCTAGGGGAGTGCCCCACTACGGCCCTCTCTCTGTCAGGGCCGTCCTTGGGTGCTTTTACACACTTTAAGAAATCACGATGGATGCAGATTGCTATTAATCCTCCGTGCAACTGGTGATTGAAAACGTGCATCTGGTAACCCAAAATTTCAAATATGGTTCAAAAATGAATTTAAAGGCACCCCTCTCATTGTTGCCCGCTATGGGAGCACCCCACTAAGGCCCTGTCTCGGTCGGGCCCGTCCTGAGTGCTTTATAGACACTTTAAGAAATCGCGATGGATGCAGATTGCTATTAATCCTCCGTGCAACTGGTGATTGAAAATGTGCAACTGGTGATTGAAAACGTGCACCTGGTCACACCAAAACACGGTTCTCTATGCGGTTAGCGTGTTCCATCTATTCATGTCCGCTTATGGCGCACCCTACTACGGACCTTTAGCAATGGGGGCCGGCCCGAATTATTTATGGAAGGTCTGATGATGATTTTTTTTTTTTTCACCATCTCTTTCTCTCTCTGCCGGGGGCCGGCCAAGAGTGCTTTATGACGGTTTAAAACATGACTATGGATGCAAATGCTCATTTTCCTCCGTGCACCTGGTGATTGAAAACGTGCATCTGGTAACCCAAAAATTATAAAAGGGTTTTAAATACTTTTACCCGTCATTCTATTGATATAGCCCGCTAGGGGAGTGCCCCACTACGGCCCTCTCTCTGTCAGGGCCGTCCTTGGTGCTTTTTACACACTTTAAGAAATCACGATGGATGCAGATTGCTATTAATCCTCCGTGCAACTGGTGATTGAAAACGTGCATCTGGTAACCCAAAATTTCAAATATGGTTCAAATGAATTTAAAGGCACCCCTCCTCATTGTTGGCCCCGCTATGGGAGCACCCCACTAAGGCCCTGTCTCGGTCGGG
>NW_023493682.1:619669-629669 GCF_013265735.2 Oncorhynchus mykiss
TGCAAAATGCTCATTTTCCTCCGTGCACCTGGTGATTGAAAACGTGCATCTGGTAACCCAAAAATTATAAAAGGGTTTTAAATACTTTTACCCGTCATTCTATTGATATAGCCCGCTAGGGGAGTGCCCCACTACGGCCCTCTCTCTGTCAGGGCCGTCCTTGGGTGCTTTTTACACACTTTAAGAAATCACGATGGATGCAGATTGCTATTAATCCTCCGTGCAACTGGTGATTGAAAACGTGCATCTGGTAACCCAAAATTTCAAATATGGTTCAAAATGAATTTAAAGGCACCCCTCTCATTGTTGCCCGCTATGGGAGCACCCCACTAAGGCCCTGTCTCGGTCGGGCCCGTCCTGAGTGCTTTATAGACACTTTAAGAAATCGCGATGGATGCAGATTGCTATTAATCCTCCGTGCAACTGGTGATTGAAAATGTGCAACTGGTGATTGAAAACGTGCACCTGGTCACCCAAAACACGGTTCTCTATGCGGTTAGCGGTGTTCCATCTATTCATGTCCGCTTATGGCGCACCCTACTACGGACCTTTAGCAATGGGGGCCGGCCCGAATTATTTATGGAAGGTCTGATGATGATTTTTTTTTTTTTTCACCATCTCTTTCTCTCTCTGCCGGGGCCGGCCAAGAGTGCTTTATGGACGGTTTAAAACATGACTATGGATGCAAATGCTCATTTTCCTCCGTGCACCTGGTGATTGAAAACGTGCATCTGGTAACCCAAAAATTATAAAAGGGTTTTAAATACTTTTACCCGTCATTCTATTGATATAGCCCGCTAGGGGAGTGCCCCACTACGGCCCTCTCTCTGTCAGGGCCGTCCTTGGGTGCTTTTTACACACTTTAAGAAATCACGATGGATGCAGATTGCTATTAATCCTCCGTGCAACTGGTGATTGAAAACGTGCATCTGGTAACCCAAAATTTCAAATATGGTTCAAAATGAATTTAAAGGCACCCCTCTCATTGTTGCCCGCTATGGGAGCACCCCACTAAGGCCCTGTCTCGGTCGGGCCCGTCCTGAGTGCTTTATAGACACTTTAAGAAATCGCGATGGATGCAGATTGCTATTAATCCTCCGTGCAACTGGTGATTGAAAATGTGCAACTGGTGATTGAAAACGTGCACCTGGTCACCCAAAACACGGTTCTCTATGCGGTTAGCGGTGTTCCATCTATTCATGTCCGCTTATGGCGCACCCTACTACGGACCTTTAGCAATGGGGGCCGGCCCGAATTATTTATGGAAGGTCTGATGATGATTTTTTTTTTTTTTCACCATCTCTTTCTCTCTCTGCCGGGGCCGGCCAAGAGTGCTTTATGGACGGTTTAAAACATGACTATGGATGCAAATGCTCATTTTCCTCCGTGCACCTGGTGATTGAAAACGTGCATCTGGTAACCCAAAAATTATAAAAGGGTTTTAAATACTTTTACCCGTCATTCTATTGATATAGCCCGCTAGGGGAGTGCCCCACTACGGCCCTCTCTCTGTCAGGGCCGTCCTTGGGTGCTTTTTACACACTTTAAGAAATCACGATGGATGCAGATTGCTATTAATCCTCCGTGCAACTGGTGATTGAAAACGTGCATCTGGTAACCCAAAATTTCAAATATGGTTCAAAATGAATTTAAAGGCACCCCTCTCATTGTTGCCCGCTATGGGAGCACCCCACTAAGGCCCTGTCTCGGTCGGGCCCGTCCTGAGTGCTTTATAGACACTTTAAGAAATCGCGATGGATGCAGATTGCTATTAATCCTCCGTGCAACTGGTGATTGAAAATGTGCAACTGGTGATTGAAAACGTGCACCTGGTCACCCAAAACACGGTTCTCTATGCGGTTAGCGGTGTTCCATCTATTCATGTCCGCTTATGGCGCACCCTACTACGGACCTTTAGCAATGGGGGCCGGCCCGAATTATTTATGGAAGGTCTGATGATGATTTTTTTTTTTTTTCACCATCTCTTTCTCTCTCTGCCGGGGCCGGCCAAGAGTGCTTTATGGACGGTTTAAAACATGACTATGGATGCAAATGCTCATTTTCCTCCGTGCACCTGGTGATTGAAAACGTGCATCTGGTAACCCAAAAATTATAAAAGGGTTTTAAATACTTTTACCCGTCATTCTATTGATATAGCCCGCTAGGGGAGTGCCCCACTACGGCCCTCTCTCTGTCAGGGCCGTCCTTGGGTGCTTTTTACACACTTTAAGAAATCACGATGGATGCAGATTGCTATTAATCCTCCGTGCAACTGGTGATTGAAAACGTGCATCTGGTAACCCAAAATTTCAAATATGGTTCAAAATGAATTTAAAGGCACCCCTCTCATTGTTGCCCGCTATGGGAGCACCCCACTAAGGCCCTGTCTCGGTCGGGCCCGTCCTGAGTGCTTTATAGACACTTTAAGAAATCGCGATGGATGCAGATTGCTATTAATCCTCCGTGCAACTGGTGATTGAAAATGTGCAACTGGTGATTGAAAACGTGCACCTGGTCACCCAAAACACGGTTCTCTATGCGGTTAGCGGTGTTCCATCTATTCATGTCCGCTTATGGCGCACCCTACTACGGACCTTTAGCAATGGGGGCCGGCCCGAATTATTTATGGAAGGTCTGATGATGATTTTTTTTTTTTTTCACCATCTCTTTCTCTCTCTGCCGGGGCCGGCCAAGAGTGCTTTATGGACGGTTTAAAACATGACTATGGATGCAAATGCTCATTTTCCTCCGTGCACCTGGTGATTGAAAACGTGCATCTGGTAACCCAAAAATTATAAAAGGGTTTTAAATACTTTTACCCGTCATTCTATTGATATAGCCCGCTAGGGGAGTGCCCCACTACGGCCCTCTCTCTGTCAGGGCCGTCCTTGGGTGCTTTTTACACACTTTAAGAATCACGATGGATGCAGATTGCTATTAATCCTCCGTGCAACTGGTGATTGAAAACGTGCATCTGGTAACCCAAAATTTCAAATATGGTTTCAAAATGAATTTAAAGGCACCCCTCTCATTGTTGCCCGCTATGGGAGCACCCCACTAAGGCCCTGTCTCGGTCGGGCCCGTCCTGAGTGCTTTATAGACACTTTAAGAAATCGCGATGGATGCAGATTGCTATTAATCCTCCGTGCAACTGGTGATTGAAAATGTGCAACTGGTGATTGAAAACGTGCACCTGGTCACCCAAAACACGGTTCTCTATGCGGTTAGCGGTGTTCCATCTATTCATGTCCGCTTATGGCGCACCCTACTACGGACCTTTAGCAATGGGGGCCGGCCCGAATTATTTATGGAAGGTCTGATGATGATTTTTTTTTTTTTTCACCATCTCTTTCTCTCTCTGCCGGGGCCGGCCAAGAGTGCTTTATGGACGGTTTTAAAACATGACTATGGATGCAAATGCTCATTTTCCTCCGTGCACCTGGTGATTGAAAACGTGCATCTGGTAACCCAAAAATTATAAAAGGGTTTTAAATACTTTTACCCGTCATTCTATTGATATAGCCCGCTAGGGGAGTGCCCCACTACGGCCCTCTCTCTGTCAGGGCCGTCCTTGGGTGCTTTTTACACACTTTAAGAAATCACGATGGATGCAGATTGCTATTAATCCTCCGTGCAACTGGTGATTGAAAACGTGCATCTGGTAACCCAAAATTTCAAATATGGTTCAAAATGAATTTAAAGGCACCCCTCTCATTGTTGCCCGCTATGGGAGCACCCCACTAAGGCCCTGTCTCGGTCGGGGCCCGTCCTGAGTGCTTTATAGACACTTTAAGAAATCGCGATGGATGCAGATTGCTATTAATCCTCCGTGCAACTGGTGATTGAAAATGTGCAACTGGTGATTGAAAACGTGCACCTGGTCACCCAAAACACGGTTCTCTATGCGGTTAGCGGTGTTCCATCTATTCATGTCCGCTTATGGCGCACCCTACTACGGACCTTTAGCAATGGGGGCCGGCCCGAATTATTTATGGAAGGTCTGATGATGATTTTTTTTTTTTTTCACCATCTCTTTCTCTCTCTGCCGGGGCCGGCCAAGAGTGCTTTATGGACGGTTTAAAACATGACTATGGATGCAAATGCTCATTTTCCTCCGTGCACCTGGTGATTGAAAACGTGCATCTGGTAACCCAAAAAATTATAAAAGGGTTTTAAATACTTTTACCCGTCATTCTATTGATATAGCCCGCTAGGGGAGTGCCCCACTACGGCCCTCTCTCTGTCAGGGCCGTCCTTGGGTGCTTTTTACACACTTTAAGAAATCACGATGGATGCAGATTGCTATTAATCCTCCGTGCAACTGGTGATTGAAAACGTGCATCTGGTAACCCAAAATTTCAAATATGGTTCAAAATGAATTTAAAGGCACCCCTCTCATTGTTGCCCGCTATGGGAGCACCCCACTAAGGCCCTGTCTCGGTCGGGCCCGTCCTGAGTGCTTTATAGACACTTTAAGAAATCGCGATGGATGCAGATTGCTATTAATCCTCCGTGCAACTGGTGATTGAAAATGTGCAACTGGTGATTGAAAACGTGCACCTGGTCACCCAAAACACGGTTCTCTATGCGGTTAGCGGTGTTCCATCTATTCATGTCCGCTTATGGCGCACCCTACTACGGACCTTTAGCAATGGGGGCCGGCCCGAATTATTTATGGAAGGTCTGATGATGATTTTTTTTTTTTTTTCACCATCTCTTTCTCTCTCTGCCGGGGCCGGCCAAGAGTGCTTTATGGACGGTTTAAAACATGACTATGGATGCAAATGCTCATTTTCCTCCGTGCACCTGGTGATTGAAAACGTGCATCTGGTAACCCAAAAATTATAAAAGGGTTTTAAATACTTTTACCCGTCATTCTATTGATATAGCCCGCTAGGGGAGTGCCCCACTACGGCCCTCTCTCTGTCAGGGCCGTCCTTGGGTGCTTTTTACACACTTTAAGAAATCACGATGGATGCAGATTGCTATTAATCCTCCGTGCAACTGGTGATTGAAAACGTGCATCTGGTAACCCAAAATTTCAAATATGGTTCAAAATGAATTTAAAGGCACCCCTCTCATTGTTGCCCGCTATGGGAGCACCCCACTAAGGCCCTGTCTCGGTCGGGCCCGTCCTGAGTGCTTTATAGACACTTTAAGAAATCGCGATGGATGCAGATTGCTATTAATCCTCCGTGCAACTGGTGATTGAAAATGTGCAACTGGTGATTGAAAACGTGCACCTGGTCACCCAAAACACGGTTCTCTATGCGGTTAGCGGTGTTCCATCTATTCATGTCCGCTTATGGCGCACCCTACTACGGACCTTTAGCAATGGGGGCCGGCCCGAATTATTTATGGAAGGTCTGATGATGATTTTTTTTTTTTTTCACCATCTCTTTCTCTCTCTGCCGGGGCCGGCCAAGAGTGCTTTATGGACGGTTTAAAACATGACTATGGATGCAAATGCTCATTTTCCTCCGTGCACCTGGTGATTGAAAACGTGCATCTGGTAACCCAAAAATTATAAAAGGGTTTTAAATACTTTTACCCGTCATTCTATTGATATAGCCCGCTAGGGGAGTGCCCCACTACGGCCCTCTCTCTGTCAGGGCCGTCCTTGGGTGCTTTTTACACACTTTAAGAAATCACGATGGATGCAGATTGCTATTAATCCTCCGTGCAACTGGTGATTGAAAACGTGCATCTGGTAACCCAAAATTTCAAATATGGTTCAAAATGAATTTAAAGGCACCCCTCTCATTGTTGCCCGCTATGGGAGCACCCCACTAAGGCCCTGTCTCGGTCGGGCCCGTCCTGAGTGCTTTATAGACACTTTAAGAAATCGCGATGGATGCAGATTGCTATTAATCCTCCGTGCAACTGGTGATTGAAAATGTGCAACTGGTGATTGAAAACGTGCACCTGGTCACCCAAAACACGGTTCTCTATGCGGTTAGCGGTGTTCCATCTATTCATGTCCGCTTATGGCGCACCCTACTACGGACCTTTAGCAATGGGGGCCGGCCCGAATTATTTATGGAAGGTCTGATGATGATTTTTTTTTTTTTTCACCATCTCTTTCTCTCTCTGCCGGGGCCGGCCAAGAGTGCTTTATGGACGGTTTAAAACATGACTATGGATGCAAATGCTCATTTTCCTCCGTGCACCTGGTGATTGAAAACGTGCATCTGGTAACCCAAAAATTATAAAAGGGTTTTAAATACTTTTACCCGTCATTCTATTGATATAGCCCGCTAGGGGAGTGCCCCACTACGGCCCTCTCTCTGTCAGGGCCGTCCTTGGGTGCTTTTTACACACTTTAAGAAATCACGATGGATGCAGATTGCTATTAATCCTCCGTGCAACTGGTGATTGAAAACGTGCATCTGGTAACCCAAAATTTCAAATATGGTTCAAAATGAATTTAAAGGCACCCCTCTCATTGTTGCCCGCTATGGGAGCACCCCACTAAGGCCCTGTCTCGGTCGGGCCCGTCCTGAGTGCTTTATAGACACTTTAAGAAATCGCGATGGATGCAGATTGCTATTAATCCTCCGTGCAACTGGTGATTGAAAATGTGCAACTGGTGATTGAAAACGTGCACCTGGTCACCCAAAACACGGTTCTCTATGCGGTTAGCGGTGTTCCATCTATTCATGTCCGCTTATGGCGCACCCTACTACGGACCTTTAGCAATGGGGGCCGGCCCGAATTATTTATGGAAGGTCTGATGATGATTTTTTTTTTTTTTTCACCATCTCTTTCTCTCTCTGCCGGGGCCGGCCAAGAGTGCTTTATGGACGGTTTAAAACATGACTATGGATGCAAATGCTCATTTTCCTCCGTGCACCTGGTGATTGAAAACGTGCATCTGGTAACCCAAAAATTATAAAAGGGTTTTAAATACTTTTACCCGTCATTCTATTGATATAGCCCGCTAGGGGAGTGCCCCACTACGGCCCTCTCTCTGTCAGGGCCGTCCTTGGGTGCTTTTTACACACTTTAAGAAATCACGATGGATGCAGATTGCTATTAATCCTCCGTGCAACTGGTGATTGAAAACGTGCATCTGGTAACCCAAAATTTCAAATATGGTTCAAAATGAATTTAAAGGCACCCCTCTCATTGTTGCCCGCTATGGGAGCACCCCACTAAGGCCCTGTCTCGGTCGGGCCCGTCCTGAGTGCTTTATAGACACTTTAAGAAATCGCGATGGATGCAGATTGCTATTAATCCTCCGTGCAACTGGTGATTGAAAATGTGCAACTGGTGATTGAAAACGTGCACCTGGTCACCCAAAACACGGTTCTCTATGCGGTTAGCGGTGTTCCATCTATTCATGTCCGCTTATGGCGCACCCTACTACGGACCTTTAGCAATGGGGGCCGGCCCGAATTATTTATGGAAGGTCTGATGATGATTTTTTTTTTTTTTCACCATCTCTTTCTCTCTCTGCCGGGGCCGGCCAAGAGTGCTTTATGGACGGTTTAAAACATGACTATGGATGCAAATGCTCATTTTCCTCCGTGCACCTGGTGATTGAAAACGTGCATCTGGTAACCCAAAAATTATAAAAGGGTTTTAAATACTTTTACCCGTCATTCTATTGATATAGCCCGCTAGGGGAGTGCCCCACTACGGCCCTCTCTCTGTCAGGGCCGTCCTTGGGTGCTTTTTACACACTTTAAGAAATCACGATGGATGCAGATTGCTATTAATCCTCCGTGCAACTGGTGATTGAAAACGTGCATCTGGTAACCCAAAAATTATAAAACGGTTTTAAATACTTTTACCGGTCATTCTATTGATATAGCCCGCTATGGGAGCACCCCACTAAGGCCCTGTCTCGGTCGGGGCCGTCCTTCAGTGCTTTATATACAGTTTCATATATTACGATGGATGCAGATTGTGATTGTTTTCCAAAAGACCCGTGTGCATCTGGTAACCCAAAAATTATAAAACTGTTTTAAATCATTTTACCGGTCATTCTATTGATATAGCCCGCTAGGGGAGTACCCTACTACGGCCCTCTCTCGGTCAGGCCCGTCCTTAGGTGCTTTATATACAGTTTAAGATATTACGATGGATGCAGATTGTGATTGTTTTCCAAAAGACCCGTGTGCATCTGGTAACCCAAAAATTAAAATATGGTTCAAAACCCGGGTAACACCACTCTATTTACGGACATGACAGTAGAGCTTACCCCCTGGAGCTATTGACCTCCAGGCTTGTAGGCCCTTACTCACCACCCGGGTATCACCCCTCTATTTCGGGGATGATACCAGCAGGGGACCCCCCCCACCTCCACAACCTCGCATACCAGGTGAACCAGGGCACCCACACTTAAGCACCCCTCCTCGGACATTAAAGCAGATAACCGCGCTGTTATGAACCGCGTGCACCTGGTCACCCAAATGGAACTTGTGCACCTGGTCACCCAAAAGGACCGGCGTGCACCTGGTCACCCAAAGGCCGGCGTGCACCTGGTCACCCAAAAGGACCATGTGCACCTGGTCACCCAAAGGCCGGCGTGCACCTGGTCACCCAAAAGGACCGTGTGCACCTGGTCACCCAAAGGCCGGCGTGCACCTGGTCACCCAAAGGACCATGTGCACCTGGTCACCCAAAAGGACCATGTGCACCTGGTCACCCAAAGGCCGGCGTGCACCTGGTCACCCAAAAGGACCATGTGCACCTGGTCACCCAAAGGCCGGCGTGCACCTGGTCACCCAAAGGACCATGTGCACCTGGTCACCCAAAAGGACCATGTGCACCTGGTCACCCAAAGGCCGGCGTGCACCTGGTCACCCAAAGGACCATGTGCACCTGGTCACCCAAAGGCCGGCGTGCACCTGGTCACCCAAAGGACCATGTGCACCTGGTCACCCAAAGGCCGGCGTGCACCTGGTCACCCAAAGGACCATGTGCACCTGGTCACCCAAAAGGACCATGTGCACCTGGTCACCCAAAGGCCGGCGTGCACCTGGTCACCCAAAGGACCATGTGCACCTGGTCACCCAAAGGCCGGCGTGCACCTGGTCACCCAAAGGACCATGTGCACCTGGTCACCCAAAGGCCGGCGTGCACCTGGTCACCCAAAGGACCATGTGCACCTGGTCACCCAAAAGGACCATGTGCACCTGGTCACCCAAAGGCCGGCGTGCACCTGGTCACCCAAAGGACCATGTGCACCTGGTCACCCAAAAGAACCGTGTGCACCTGGTCACCCAAAGGCCGGCGTGCACCTGGTCACCCAAAGGACCATGTGCACCTGGTCACCCAAAAGGACCATGTGCACCTGGTCACCCAAAGGCCGGCGTGCACCTGGTCACCCAAAGGACCATGTGCACCTGGTCACCCAAAAGAACCGTGTGCACCTGGTCACCCAAAGGCCGGCGTGCACCTGGTCACCCAAAGGACCATGTGCACCTGGTCACCCAAAAGGACCATGTGCACCTGGTCACCCAAAGGCCGGCGTGCACCTGGTCACCCAAAGGACCATGTGCACCTGGTCACCCAAAAGAACCGTGTGCACCTGGTCACCCAAAGGCCGGCGTGCACCTGGTCACCCAAAGGACCATGTGCACCTGGTCACCCAAAAGAACCGTGTGCACCTGGTCACCCAAAGGCCGGCGTGCACCTGGTCACCCAAAGGACCATGTGCACCTGGTCACCCAAAAGCCGGCGTGCACCTGGTCACCCAAATGGAACTTGTGCACCTGGTCACCCAAAAGCCGGCGTGCACCTGGTCACCCAAATGGAACTTGTGCACCTGGTCACCCAAAAGCCGGCGTGCACCTGGTCACCCAAATGGAACTTGTGCACCTGGTCACCCAAAAGACCGGCGTGCACCTGGTCACCCAAAAGCCGGCGTGCACCTGGTCACCCAAATGGAACTTGTGCACCTGGTCACCCAAAAATTATAAAACTGTCCAAAATGCATTTACCGGTCATTTTATTTATATAGCCCGCTAGGGGAGTAGCCCACTACGGCCCT
>NW_023493682.1:639669-644669 GCF_013265735.2 Oncorhynchus mykiss
CGATAATGATGCACCCTACTACGGACCTTTTCAATGGGGGCCGGTCCGAATTATTTATGGAAGGTATGATTTTTTTTTTCTCTCTCCGTGCAACTGGTGATTGAAAACGTGCATCTGGTAACCCAAAACACGGTTCTCTATGCGGTTAGCGGTGTTCCCGAGATTCATGTCCGATAATGATGCACCCTACTACGGACCTTTTCAATGGGGGCCGGTCCGAATTATTTATGGAAGGTATGATTTTTTTTTTTTTTCAACACTTTTCCCCTCTTTTTCTCTCTCTGCCGGGGCCGGCCCTGGGTGCTTTATGGACGGTTTAAAACATGACTATGGATGCAAATGCTCATTTTCCTCCGTGCACCTGGTGATTGAAAACGTGCATCTGGTAACCCAAAAATTATAAAAGGGTTTTAAATACTTTTACCCGTCATTCTATTGATATAGCCCGCTAGGGGAGTGCCCCACTACGGCCCTCTCTCTGTCAGGGCCGTCCTTGGGTGCTTTTTACACACTTTAAGAAATCACGATGGATGCAGATTGCTATTAATCCTCCGTGCAACTGGTGATTGAAAACGTGCATCTGGTAACCCAAAATTTCAAATATGGTTCAAAATGAATTTAAAGGCACCCCTCTCATTGTTGCCCGCTATGGGAGCACCCCACTAAGGCCCTGTCTCGGTCGGGCCCGTCCTGAGTGCTTTATAGACACTTTAAGAAATCGCGATGGATGCAGATTGCTATTAATCCTCCGTGCAACTGGTGATTGAAAATGTGCAACTGGTGATTGAAAACGTGCACCTGGTCACCCAAAACACGGTTCTCTATGCGGTTAGCGGTGTTCCATCTATTCATGTCCGCTTATGGCGCACCCTACTACGGACCTTTAGCAATGGGGGCCGGCCCGAATTATTTATGGAAGGTCTGATGATGATTTTTTTTTTTTTTTCACCATCTCTTTCTCTCTCTGCCGGGGCCGGCCAAGAGTGCTTTATGGACGGTTTAAAACATGACTATGGATGCAAATGCTCATTTTCCTCCGTGCACCTGGTGATTGAAAACGTGCATCTGGTAACCCAAAAATTATAAAAGGGTTTTAAATACTTTTACCCGTCATTCTATTGATATAGCCCGCTAGGGGAGTGCCCCACTACGGCCCTCTCTCTGTCAGGGCCGTCCTTGGGTGCTTTTTACACACTTTAAGAAATCACGATGGATGCAGATTGCTATTAATCCTCCGTGCAACTGGTGATTGAAAACGTGCATCTGGTAACCCAAAATTTCAAATATGGTTCAAAATGAATTTAAAGGCACCCCTCTCATTGTTGCCCGCTATGGGAGCACCCCACTAAGGCCCTGTCTCGGTCGGGCCCGTCCTGAGTGCTTTATAGACACTTTAAGAAATCGCGATGGATGCAGATTGCTATTAATCCTCCGTGCAACTGGTGATTGAAAATGTGCAACTGGTGATTGAAAACGTGCACCTGGTCACCCAAAACACGGTTCTCTATGCGGTTAGCGGTGTTCCATCTATTCATGTCCGCTTATGGCGCACCCTACTACGGACCTTTAGCAATGGGGGCCGGCCCGAATTATTTATGGAAGGTCTGATGATGATTTTTTTTTTTTTTTCACCATCTCTTTCTCTCTCTGCCGGGGCCGGCCAAGAGTGCTTTATGGACGGTTTAAAACATGACTATGGATGCAAATGCTCATTTTCCTCCGTGCACCTGGTGATTGAAAACGTGCATCTGGTAACCCAAAAATTATAAAAGGGTTTTAAATACTTTTACCCGTCATTCTATTGATATAGCCCGCTAGGGGAGTGCCCCACTACGGCCCTCTCTCTGTCAGGGCCGTCCTTGGGTGCTTTTTACACACTTTAAGAAATCACGATGGATGCAGATTGCTATTAATCCTCCGTGCAACTGGTGATTGAAAACGTGCATCTGGTAACCCAAAATTTCAAATATGGTTCAAAATGAATTTAAAGGCACCCCTCTCATTGTTGCCCGCTATGGGAGCACCCCACTAAGGCCCTGTCTCGGTCGGGCCCGTCCTGAGTGCTTTATAGACACTTTAAGAAATCGCGATGGATGCAGATTGCTATTAATCCTCCGTGCAACTGGTGATTGAAAATGTGCAACTGGTGATTGAAAACGTGCACCTGGTCACCCAAAACACGGTTCTCTATGCGGTTAGCGGTGTTCCATCTATTCATGTCCGCTTATGGCGCACCCTACTACGGACCTTTAGCAATGGGGGCCGGCCCGAATTATTTATGGAAGGTCTGATGATGATTTTTTTTTTTTTTCACCATCTCTTTCTCTCTCTGCCGGGGCCGGCCAAGAGTGCTTTATGGACGGTTTAAAACATGACTATGGATGCAAATGCTCATTTTCCTCCGTGCACCTGGTGATTGAAAACGTGCATCTGGTAACCCAAAAATTATAAAAGGGTTTTAAATACTTTTACCCGTCATTCTATTGATATAGCCCGCTAGGGGAGTGCCCCACTACGGCCCTCTCTCTGTCAGGGCCGTCCTTGGGTGCTTTTTACACACTTTAAGAAATCACGATGGATGCAGATTGCTATTAATCCTCCGTGCAACTGGTGATTGAAAACGTGCATCTGGTAACCCAAAATTTCAAATATGGTTCAAAATGAATTTAAAGGCACCCCTCTCATTGTTGCCCGCTATGGGAGCACCCCACTAAGGCCCTGTCTCGGTCGGGCCCGTCCTGAGTGCTTTATAGACACTTTAAGAAATCGCGATGGATGCAGATTGCTATTAATCCTCCGTGCAACTGGTGATTGAAAATGTGCAACTGGTGATTGAAAACGTGCACCTGGTCACCCAAAACACGGTTCTCTATGCGGTTAGCGGTGTTCCATCTATTCATGTCCGCTTATGGCGCACCCTACTACGGACCTTTAGCAATGGGGGCCGGCCCGAATTATTTATGGAAGGTCTGATGATGATTTTTTTTTTTTTTCACCATCTCTTTCTCTCTCTGCCGGGGCCGGCCAAGAGTGCTTTATGGACGGTTTAAAACATGACTATGGATGCAAATGCTCATTTTCCTCCGTGCACCTGGTGATTGAAAACGTGCATCTGGTAACCCAAAAATTATAAAAGGGTTTTAAATACTTTTACCCGTCATTCTATTGATATAGCCCGCTAGGGGAGTGCCCCACTACGGCCCTCTCTCTGTCAGGGCCGTCCTTGGGTGCTTTTTACACACTTTAAGAAATCACGATGGATGCAGATTGCTATTAATCCTCCGTGCAACTGGTGATTGAAAACGTGCATCTGGTAACCCAAAATTTCAAATATGGTTCAAAATGAATTTAAAGGCACCCCTCTCATTGTTGCCCGCTATGGGAGCACCCCACTAAGGCCCTGTCTCGGTCGGGCCCGTCCTGAGTGCTTTATAGACACTTTAAGAAATCGCGATGGATGCAGATTGCTATTAATCCTCCGTGCAACTGGTGATTGAAAATGTGCAACTGGTGATTGAAAACGTGCACCTGGTCACCCAAAACACGGTTCTCTATGCGGTTAGCGGTGTTCCATCTATTCATGTCCGCTTATGGCGCACCCTACTACGGACCTTTAGCAATGGGGGCCGGCCCGAATTATTTATGGAAGGTCTGATGATGATTTTTTTTTTTTTTCACCATCTCTTTCTCTCTCTGCCGGGGCCGGCCAAGAGTGCTTTATGGACGGTTTAAAACATGACTATGGATGCAAATGCTCATTTTCCTCCGTGCACCTGGTGATTGAAAACGTGCATCTGGTAACCCAAAAATTATAAAAGGGTTTTAAATACTTTTACCCGTCATTCTATTGATATAGCCCGCTAGGGGAGTGCCCCACTACGGCCCTCTCTCTGTCAGGGCCGTCCTTGGGTGCTTTTTACACACTTTAAGAAATCACGATGGATGCAGATTGCTATTAATCCTCCGTGCAACTGGTGATTGAAAACGTGCATCTGGTAACCCAAAATTTCAAATATGGTTCAAAATGAATTTAAAGGCACCCCTCTCATTGTTGCCCGCTATGGGAGCACCCCACTAAGGCCCTGTCTCGGTCGGGCCCGTCCTGAGTGCTTTATAGACACTTTAAGAAATCGCGATGGATGCAGATTGCTATTAATCCTCCGTGCAACTGGTGATTGAAAATGTGCAACTGGTGATTGAAAACGTGCACCTGGTCACCCAAAACACGGTTCTCTATGCGGTTAGCGGTGTTCCATCTATTCATGTCCGCTTATGGCGCACCCTACTACGGACCTTTAGCAATGGGGGCCGGCCCGAATTATTTATGGAAGGTCTGATGATGATTTTTTTTTTTTTTCACCATCTCTTTCTCTCTCTGCCGGGGCCGGCCAAGAGTGCTTTATGGACGGTTTAAAACATGACTATGGATGCAAATGCTCATTTTCCTCCGTGCACCTGGTGATTGAAAACGTGCATCTGGTAACCCAAAAATTATAAAAGGGTTTTAAATACTTTTACCCGTCATTCTATTGATATAGCCCGCTAGGGGAGTGCCCCACTACGGCCCTCTCTCTGTCAGGGCCGTCCTTGGGTGCTTTTTACACACTTTAAGAAATCACGATGGATGCAGATTGCTATTAATCCTCCGTGCAACTGGTGATTGAAAACGTGCATCTGGTAACCCAAAATTTCAAATATGGTTCAAAATGAATTTAAAGGCACCCCTCTCATTGTTAGCCCGCTATGGGAGCACCCCACTAAGGCCCTGTCTCGGTCGGGCCCGTCCTGAGTGCTTTATATACACTTTAAGAAATCGCGATGGATGCAGATTGTGATTGTTTTCCAAAAGACCCGTGTGCATCTGGTAACCCAAAAATTATAAACTGTTTTAAATCATTTTACCGGTCATTCTATTGATATAGCCCGCTAGGGGAGTACCCTACTACGGCCCTCTCTCGGTCAGGCCCGTCCTTAGGTGCTTTATATACAGTTTAAGATAT
>NW_023493682.1:657169-664669 GCF_013265735.2 Oncorhynchus mykiss
GGTAACCCAAAATTTCAAATATGGTTCAAAATGAATTTAAAGGCACCCCTCTCATTGTTGCCCGCTATGGGAGCACCCCACTAAGGCCCTGTCTCGGTCGGGCCCGTCCTGAGTGCTTTATAGACACTTTAAGAAATCGCGATGGATGCAGATTGCTATTAATCCTCCGTGCAACTGGTGATTGAAAATGTGCAACTGGTGATTGAAAACGTGCACCTGGTCACCCAAAACACGGTTCTCTATGCGGTTAGCGGTGTTCCATCTATTCATGTCCGCTTATGGCGCACCCTACTACGGACCTTTAGCAATGGGGGCCGGCCCGAATTATTTATGGAAGGTCTGATGATGATTTTTTTTTTTTTTTCACCATCTCTTTCTCTCTCTGCCGGGGCCGGCCAAGAGTGCTTTATGGACGGTTTAAAACATGACTATGGATGCAAATGCTCATTTTCCTCCGTGCACCTGGTGATTGAAAACGTGCATCTGGTAACCCAAAAATTATAAAAGGGTTTTAAATACTTTTACCCGTCATTCTATTGATATAGCCCGCTAGGGGAGTGCCCCACTACGGCCCTCTCTCTGTCAGGGCCGTCCTTGGGTGCTTTTTACACACTTTAAGAAATCACGATGGATGCAGATTGCTATTAATCCTCCGTGCAACTGGTGATTGAAAACGTGCATCTGGTAACCCAAAATTTCAAATATGGTTCAAAATGAATTTAAAGGCACCCCTCTCATTGTTGCCCGCTATGGGAGCACCCCACTAAGGCCCTGTCTCGGTCGGGCCCGTCCTGAGTGCTTTATAGACACTTTAAGAAATCGCGATGGATGCAGATTGCTATTAATCCTCCGTGCAACTGGTGATTGAAAATGTGCAACTGGTGATTGAAAACGTGCACCTGGTCACCCAAAACACGGTTCTCTATGCGGTTAGCGGTGTTCCATCTATTCATGTCCGCTTATGGCGCACCCTACTACGGACCTTTAGCAATGGGGGCCGGCCCGAATTATTTATGGAAGGTCTGATGATGATTTTTTTTTTTTTTCACCATCTCTTTCTCTCTCTGCCGGGGCCGGCCAAGAGTGCTTTATGGACGGTTTAAAACATGACTATGGATGCAAATGCTCATTTTCCTCCGTGCACCTGGTGATTGAAAACGTGCATCTGGTAACCCAAAAATTATAAAAGGGTTTTAAATACTTTTACCCGTCATTCTATTGATATAGCCCGCTAGGGGAGTGCCCCACTACGGCCCTCTCTCTGTCAGGGCCGTCCTTGGGTGCTTTTTACACACTTTAAGAAATCACGATGGATGCAGATTGCTATTAATCCTCCGTGCAACTGGTGATTGAAAACGTGCATCTGGTAACCCAAAATTTCAAATATGGTTCAAAATGAATTTAAAGGCACCCCTCTCATTGTTGCCCGCTATGGGAGCACCCCACTAAGGCCCTGTCTCGGTCGGGCCCGTCCTGAGTGCTTTATAGACACTTTAAGAAATCGCGATGGATGCAGATTGCTATTAATCCTCCGTGCAACTGGTGATTGAAAATGTGCAACTGGTGATTGAAAACGTGCACCTGGTCACCCAAAACACGGTTCTCTATGCGGTTAGCGGTGTTCCATCTATTCATGTCCGCTTATGGCGCACCCTACTACGGACCTTTAGCAATGGGGGCCGGCCCGAATTATTTATGGAAGGTCTGATGATGATTTTTTTTTTTTTTCACCATCTCTTTCTCTCTCTGCCGGGGCCGGCCAAGAGTGCTTTATGGACGGTTTAAAACATGACTATGGATGCAAATGCTCATTTTCCTCCGTGCACCTGGTGATTGAAAACGTGCATCTGGTAACCCAAAAATTATAAAAGGGTTTTAAATACTTTTACCCGTCATTCTATTGATATAGCCCGCTAGGGGAGTGCCCCACTACGGCCCTCTCTCTGTCAGGGCCGTCCTTGGGTGCTTTTTACACACTTTAAGAAATCACGATGGATGCAGATTGCTATTAATCCTCCGTGCAACTGGTGATTGAAAACGTGCATCTGGTAACCCAAAATTTCAAATATGGTTCAAAATGAATTTAAAGGCACCCCTCTCATTGTTGCCCGCTATGGGAGCACCCCACTAAGGCCCTGTCTCGGTCGGGCCCGTCCTGAGTGCTTTATAGACACTTTAAGAAATCGCGATGGATGCAGATTGCTATTAATCCTCCGTGCAACTGGTGATTGAAAATGTGCAACTGGTGATTGAAAACGTGCACCTGGTCACCCAAAACACGGTTCTCTATGCGGTTAGCGGTGTTCCATCTATTCATGTCCGCTTATGGCGCACCCTACTACGGACCTTTAGCAATGGGGGCCGGCCCGAATTATTTATGGAAGGTCTGATGATGATTTTTTTTTTTTTTCACCATCTCTTTCTCTCTCTGCCGGGGCCGGCCAAGAGTGCTTTATGGACGGTTTAAAACATGACTATGGATGCAAATGCTCATTTTCCTCCGTGCACCTGGTGATTGAAAACGTGCATCTGGTAACCCAAAAATTATAAAAGGGTTTTAAATACTTTTACCCGTCATTCTATTGATATAGCCCGCTAGGGGAGTGCCCCACTACGGCCCTCTCTCTGTCAGGGCCGTCCTTGGGTGCTTTTTACACACTTTAAGAAATCACGATGGATGCAGATTGCTATTAATCCTCCGTGCAACTGGTGATTGAAAACGTGCATCTGGTAACCCAAAATTTCAAATATGGTTCAAAATGAATTTAAAGGCACCCCTCTCATTGTTGCCCGCTATGGGAGCACCCCACTAAGGCCCTGTCTCGGTCGGGCCCGTCCTGAGTGCTTTATAGACACTTTAAGAAATCGCGATGGATGCAGATTGCTATTAATCCTCCGTGCAACTGGTGATTGAAAATGTGCAACTGGTGATTGAAAACGTGCACCTGGTCACCCAAAACACGGTTCTCTATGCGGTTAGCGGTGTTCCATCTATTCATGTCCGCTTATGGCGCACCCTACTACGGACCTTTAGCAATGGGGGCCGGCCCGAATTATTTATGGAAGGTCTGATGATGATTTTTTTTTTTTTTCACCATCTCTTTCTCTCTCTGCCGGGGCCGGCCAAGAGTGCTTTATGGACGGTTTAAAACATGACTATGGATGCAAATGCTCATTTTCCTCCGTGCACCTGGTGATTGAAAACGTGCATCTGGTAACCCAAAAATTATAAAAGGGTTTTAAATACTTTTACCCGTCATTCTATTGATATAGCCCGCTAGGGGAGTGCCCCACTACGGCCCTCTCTCTGTCAGGGCCGTCCTTGGGTGCTTTTTACACACTTTAAGAAATCACGATGGATGCAGATTGCTATTAATCCTCCGTGCAACTGGTGATTGAAAACGTGCATCTGGTAACCCAAAATTTCAAATATGGTTCAAAATGAATTTAAAGGCACCCCTCTCATTGTTGCCCGCTATGGGAGCACCCCACTAAGGCCCTGTCTCGGTCGGGCCCGTCCTGAGTGCTTTATAGACACTTTAAGAAATCGCGATGGATGCAGATTGCTATTAATCCTCCGTGCAACTGGTGATTGAAAATGTGCAACTGGTGATTGAAAACGTGCACCTGGTCACCCAAAACACGGTTCTCTATGCGGTTAGCGGTGTTCCATCTATTCATGTCCGCTTATGGCGCACCCTACTACGGACCTTTAGCAATGGGGGCCGGCCCGAATTATTTATGGAAGGTCTGATGATGATTTTTTTTTTTTTTCACCATCTCTTTCTCTCTCTGCCGGGGCCGGCCAAGAGTGCTTTATGGACGGTTTAAAACATGACTATGGATGCAAATGCTCATTTTCCTCCGTGCACCTGGTGATTGAAAACGTGCATCTGGTAACCCAAAAATTATAAAAGGGTTTTAAATACTTTTACCCGTCATTCTATTGATATAGCCCGCTAGGGGAGTGCCCCACTACGGCCCTCTCTCTGTCAGGGCCGTCCTTGGGTGCTTTTTACACACTTTAAGAAATCACGATGGATGCAGATTGCTATTAATCCTCCGTGCAACTGGTGATTGAAAACGTGCATCTGGTAACCCAAAATTTCAAATATGGTTCAAAATGAATTTAAAGGCACCCCTCTCATTGTTGCCCGCTATGGGAGCACCCCACTAAGGCCCTGTCTCGGTCGGGCCCGTCCTGAGTGCTTTATAGACACTTTAAGAAATCGCGATGGATGCAGATTGCTATTAATCCTCCGTGCAACTGGTGATTGAAAATGTGCAACTGGTGATTGAAAACGTGCACCTGGTCACCCAAAACACGGTTCTCTATGCGGTTAGCGGTGTTCCATCTATTCATGTCCGCTTATGGCGCACCCTACTACGGACCTTTAGCAATGGGGGCCGGCCCGAATTATTTATGGAAGGTCTGATGATGATTTTTTTTTTTTTTTCACCATCTCTTTCTCTCTCTGCCGGGGCCGGCCAAGAGTGCTTTATGGACGGTTTAAAACATGACTATGGATGCAAATGCTCATTTTCCTCCGTGCACCTGGTGATTGAAAACGTGCATCTGGTAACCCAAAAATTATAAAAGGGTTTTAAATACTTTTACCCGTCATTCTATTGATATAGCCCGCTAGGGGAGTGCCCCACTACGGCCCTCTCTCTGTCAGGGCCGTCCTTGGGTGCTTTTTACACACTTTAAGAAATCACGATGGATGCAGATTGCTATTAATCCTCCGTGCAACTGGTGATTGAAAACGTGCATCTGGTAACCCAAAATTTCAAATATGGTTCAAAATGAATTTAAAGGCACCCCTCTCATTGTTGCCCGCTATGGGAGCACCCCACTAAGGCCCTGTCTCGGTCGGGCCCGTCCTGAGTGCTTTATAGACACTTTAAGAAATCGCGATGGATGCAGATTGCTATTAATCCTCCGTGCAACTGGTGATTGAAAATGTGCAACTGGTGATTGAAAACGTGCACCTGGTCACCCAAAACACGGTTCTCTATGCGGTTAGCGGTGTTCCATCTATTCATGTCCGCTTATGGCGCACCCTACTACGGACCTTTAGCAATGGGGGCCGGCCCGAATTATTTATGGAAGGTCTGATGATGATTTTTTTTTTTTTTCACCATCTCTTTCTCTCTCTGCCGGGGCCGGCCAAGAGTGCTTTATGGACGGTTTAAAACATGACTATGGATGCAAATGCTCATTTTCCTCCGTGCACCTGGTGATTGAAAACGTGCATCTGGTAACCCAAAAATTATAAAAGGGTTTTAAATACTTTTACCCGTCATTCTATTGATATAGCCCGCTAGGGGAGTGCCCCACTACGGCCCTCTCTCTGTCAGGGCCGTCCTTGGGTGCTTTTTACACACTTTAAGAAATCACGATGGATGCAGATTGCTATTAATCCTCCGTGCAACTGGTGATTGAAAACGTGCATCTGGTAACCCAAAAATTATAAAACGGTTTTAAATACTTTTACCGGTCATTCTATTGATATAGCCCGCTATGGGAGCACCCCACTAAGGCCCTGTCTCGGTCGGGGCCGTCCTTCAGTGCTTTATATACAGTTTCATATATTACGATGGATGCAGATTGTGATTGTTTTCCAAAAGACCCGTGTGCATCTGGTAACCCAAAAATTAAAAACTGTTTTAAATCATTTTACCGGTCATTCTATTGATATAGCCCGCTAGGGGAGTACCCTACTACGGCCCTCTCTCGGTCAGGCCCGTCCTTAGGTGCTTTATATACAGTTTAAGATATTACGATGGATGCAGATTGTGATTGTTTTCCAAAAGACCCGTGTGCATCTGGTAACCCAAAAATTAAAATATGGTTCAAAACCCGGGTAACACCACTCTATTTACGGACATGACAGTAGAGCTTACCCCCTGGAGCTATTGACCTCCAGGCTTGTAGGCCCTTACTCACCACCCGGGTATCACCCCTCTATTTCGGGGATGATACCAGCAGGGGACCCCCCCCACCTCCACAACCTCGCATACCAGGTGAACCAGGGCACCCACACTTAAGCACCCCTCCTCGGACATTAAAGCAGATAACCGCGCTGTTATGAACCGCGTGCACCTGGTCACCCAAATGGAACTTGTGCACCTGGTCACCCAAAAGGACCGGCGTGCACCTGGTCACCCAAAGGCCGGCGTGCACCTGGTCACCCAAAAGGACCATGTGCACCTGGTCACCCAAAGGCCGGCGTGCACCTGGTCACCCAAAAGGACCGTGTGCACCTGGTCACCCAAAGGCCGGCGTGCACCTGGTCACCCAAAGGACCATGTGCACCTGGTCACCCAAAAGGACCATGTGCACCTGGTCACCCAAAGGCCGGCGTGCACCTGGTCACCCAAAAGGACCATGTGCACCTGGTCACCCAAAGGCCGGCGTGCACCTGGTCACCCAAAGGACCATGTGCACCTGGTCACCCAAAAGGACCATGTGCACCTGGTCACCCAAAGGCCGGCGTGCACCTGGTCACCCAAAGGACCATGTGCACCTGGTCACCCAAAGGCCGGCGTGCACCTGGTCACCCAAAGGACCATGTGCACCTGGTCACCCAAAGGCCGGCGTGCACCTGGTCACCCAAAGGACCATGTGCACCTGGTCACCCAAAAGGACCATGTGCACCTGGTCACCCAAAGGCCGGCGTGCACCTGGTCACCCAAAGGACCATGTGCACCTGGTCACCCAAAGGCCGGCGTGCACCTGGTCACCCAAAGGACCATGTGCACCTGGTCACCCAAAGGCCGGCGTGCACCTGGTCACCCAAAGGACCATGTGCACCTGGTCACCCAAAAGGACCATGTGCACCTGGTCACCCAAAGGCCGGCGTGCACCTGGTCACCCAAAGGACCATGTGCACCTGGTCACCCAAAAGAACCGTGTGCACCTGGTCACCCAAAGGCCGGCGTGCACCTGGTCACCCAAAGGACCATGTGCACCTGGTCACCCAAAAGGACCATGTGCACCTGGTCACCCAAAGGCCGGCGTGCACCTGGTCACCCAAAGGACCATGTGCACCTGGTCACCCAAAAGAACCGTGTGCACCTGGTCACCCAAAGGCCGGCGTGCACCTGGTCACCCAAAGGACCATGTGCACCTGGTCACCCAAAAGGACCATGTGCACCTGGTCACCCAAAGGCCGGCGTGCACCTGGTCACCCAAAGGACCATGTGCACCTGGTCACCCAAAAGAACCGTGTGCACCTGGTCACCCAAAGGCCGGCGTGCACCTGGTCACCCAAAGGACCATGTGCACCTGGTCACCCAAAAGAACCGTGTGCACCTGGTCACCCAAAGGCCGGCGTGCACCTGGTCACCCAAAGGACCATGTGCACCTGGTCACCCAAAAGCCGGCGTGCACCTGGTCACCCAAATGGAACTTGTGCACCTGGTCACCCAAAAGCCGGCGTGCACCTGGTCACCCAAATGGAACTTGTGCACCTGGTCACCCAAAAGCCGGCGTGC
>NW_023493682.1:674669-677476 GCF_013265735.2 Oncorhynchus mykiss
GCGCTTGCCGGTGTTACAGATATACATGTCCGATAATGATGCACCCTACTACGGACCTTTTTCAATGGGGGTCGGCCTGAATTATTTATGGAAGGTATGATTACTTTTTTTTTCTCCGTGCAACTGGTGATTGAAAACGTGCACCTGGTCACCCAAAACACGGTTCTCTATGCGGTTAGCGGTGTTCCCGAGATTCATGTCCGATAATGATGCACCCTACTACGGACCTTTTCAATGGGGGCCGGTCCGAATTATTTATGGAAGGTATGATTTTTTTTTTCTCTCTCCGTGCAACTGGTGATTGAAAACGTGCATCTGGTAACCCAAAACACGGTTCTCTATGCGGTTAGCGGTGTTCCCGAGATTCATGTCCGATAATGATGCACCCTACTACGGACCTTTTCAATGGGGGCCGGTCCGAATTATTTATGGAAGGTATGATTTTTTTTTTTTTTCAACACTTTTCCCCTCTTTTTCTCTCTCTGCCGGGCCGGCCCTGGGTGCTTTATGGACGGTTTAAAACATGACTATGGATGCAAATGCTCATTTTCCTCCGTGCACCTGGTGATTGAAAACGTGCATCTGGTAACCCAAAAATTATAAAAGGGTTTTAAATACTTTTACCCGTCATTCTATTGATATAGCCCGCTAGGGGAGTGCCCCACTACGGCCCTCTCTCTGTCAGGGCCGTCCTTGGGTGCTTTTTACACACTTTAAGAAATCACGATGGATGCAGATTGCTATTAATCCTCCGTGCAACTGGTGATTGAAAACGTGCATCTGGTAACCCAAAATTTCAAATATGGTTCAAAATGAATTTAAAGGCACCCCTCTCATTGTTGCCCGCTATGGGAGCACCCCACTAAGGCCCTGTCTCGGTCGGGCCCGTCCTGAGTGCTTTATAGACACTTTAAGAAATCGCGATGGATGCAGATTGCTATTAATCCTCCGTGCAACTGGTGATTGAAAATGTGCAACTGGTGATTGAAAACGTGCACCTGGTCACCCAAAACACGGTTCTCTATGCGGTTAGCGGTGTTCCATCTATTCATGTCCGCTTATGGCGCACCCTACTACGGACCTTTAGCAATGGGGGCCGGCCCGAATTATTTATGGAAGGTCTGATGATGATTTTTTTTTTTTTTTCACCATCTCTTTCTCTCTCTGCCGGGGCCGGCCAAGAGTGCTTTATGGACGGTTTAAAACATGACTATGGATGCAAATGCTCATTTTCCTCCGTGCACCTGGTGATTGAAAACGTGCATCTGGTAACCCAAAAATTATAAAAGGGTTTTAAATACTTTTACCCGTCATTCTATTGATATAGCCCGCTAGGGGAGTGCCCCACTACGGCCCTCTCTCTGTCAGGGCCGTCCTTGGGTGCTTTTTACACACTTTAAGAAATCACGATGGATGCAGATTGCTATTAATCCTCCGTGCAACTGGTGATTGAAAACGTGCATCTGGTAACCCAAAATTTCAAATATGGTTCAAAATGAATTTAAAGGCACCCCTCTCATTGTTGCCCGCTATGGGAGCACCCCACTAAGGCCCTGTCTCGGTCGGGCCCGTCCTGAGTGCTTTATAGACACTTTAAGAAATCGCGATGGATGCAGATTGCTATTAATCCTCCGTGCAACTGGTGATTGAAAATGTGCAACTGGTGATTGAAAACGTGCACCTGGTCACCCAAAACACGGTTCTCTATGCGGTTAGCGGTGTTCCATCTATTCATGTCCGCTTATGGCGCACCCTACTACGGACCTTTAGCAATGGGGGCCGGCCCGAATTATTTATGGAAGGTCTGATGATGATTTTTTTTTTTTTCACCATCTCTTTCTCTCTCTGCCGGGGCCGGCCAAGAGTGCTTTATGGACGGTTTAAAACATGACTATGGATGCAAATGCTCATTTTCCTCCGTGCACCTGGTGATTGAAAACGTGCATCTGGTAACCCAAAAATTATAAAAGGGTTTTAAATACTTTTACCCGTCATTCTATTGATATAGCCCGCTAGGGGAGTGCCCCACTACGGCCCTCTCTCTGTCAGGGCCGTCCTTGGGTGCTTTTTACACACTTTAAGAAATCACGATGGATGCAGATTGCTATTAATCCTCCGTGCAACTGGTGATTGAAAACGTGCATCTGGTAACCCAAAATTTCAAATATGGTTCAAAATGAATTTAAAGGCACCCCTCTCATTGTTGCCCGCTATGGGAGCACCCCACTAAGGCCCTGTCTCGGTCGGGCCCGTCCTGAGTGCTTTATAGACACTTTAAGAAATCGCGATGGATGCAGATTGCTATTAATCCTCCGTGCAACTGGTGATTGAAAATGTGCAACTGGTGATTGAAAACGTGCACCTGGTCACCCAAAACACGGTTCTCTATGCGGTTAGCGGTGTTCCATCTATTCATGTCCGCTTATGGCGCACCCTACTACGGACCTTTAGCAATGGGGGCCGGCCCGAATTATTTATGGAAGGTCTGATGATGATTTTTTTTTTTTTTCACCATCTCTTTCTCTCTCTGCCGGGGCCGGCCAAGAGTGCTTTATGGACGGTTTAAAACATGACTATGGATGCAAATGCTCATTTTCCTCCGTGCACCTGGTGATTGAAAACGTGCATCTGGTAACCCAAAAATTATAAAAGGGTTTTAAATACTTTTACCCGTCATTCTATTGATATAGCCCGCTAGGGGAGTGCCCCACTACGGCCCTCTCTCTGTCAGGGCCGTCCTTGGGTGCTTTTTACACACTTTAAGAAATCACGATGGATGCAGATTGCTATTAATCCTCCGTGCAACT